>NW_027328742.1:13319210-13539463 GCF_048564905.1 Vicugna pacos | reverse complement strand
AGGGCCAGAGGGCACTGGAATAGCCCAGAATTGGGGAATGCCAGGTGCGTGGTGAAGCACACAGAGGCCCCTGGAAGACAGTGTCCAGGCAGCCAAGGTGCAGGGCGTGAGGGTGCCCAGAAGGAGCAGAGGACAGAGTCCAGCCTGGACACCACCCCCTGCTGGGCCATGAGAGGGCATGAGAATCGGGACAAGCCAGGGCCCTGCTGGGACTCCTCCTCATCCAGCAAAGAGGCGAGAAAAAGACAAGGAGACAAGTGCAGCTGACCCCACGGCGCTCCCTGTGTGCGGGTGCTGCTTCCAGTATCCTGGAGGTTCCTTAAAAGCTTGTAAAGTGGCTGCTTGTTCCAGCCCTGTGTGGGCAGAATTGAGGCAGGGAGGATAGTGACTCAGGACAGAGCTAGGATTCGGCCCAGTGTGTGCTGGGCCCCTCGCTGAGAGCATCCTCTGGGCATCATGGACTCAGGAATTACCCCGACCCCCCCTCTTAAGGCTCCTGGCATGTTAGCAGGGAAGGTCCCAGGGCCCACACCCTCTCAGGGGATCCCAACATGTGGGATCACCACGGTCCTGGGAAAGGAGAGAGTGTGGGCTGGACGTCAGGTCTGCATTAGACCCCAGTGCTGCCCCTACCGCCGCGTGGCCTGGAGGCTTTCCCCTACCTCTCTGTGCCTGGCTTTCCAGCACTGACTCAGAGGACTGCTGTGCTTGGCACACAGTAGGCCCCCAGTCAGAGGAAAAAGCCAGCCCTCCCCCAAGAATCTCTCCTCTTACAGGCCCAAAGCTAAGCTAGGTGCTGCATGTCACCAGAGCTGACCCTTGACAAGCAGGGCAAGTGCAGTCCAGAAGCTCCTCCCTCCTGCCTGAGGCCCTTCCCTCCTCAGCGACAGTGGCTCGGAGCAGGCCTCGGCATCCCAGAAGTCTGAACTGAGCCTTGTGACCTGGGGAAGTCCCTGTTCCACACAACATGGTTTCCAGGTCCTTCCAACAAGGCACACAAGCACCTGCTCAGTGTTTTAGCTGCAAGGTCCTCCCTTTGCAAATTGCCCCATCACAACCGGGCCAGAAGATGTAAGCTCCAGGCCACGTGACTATCAGACACATGACTTCAGGGAAACATCCCTGCCCACACTGTACTCCTGAGAGCCCAACTCCTAGAAGAGGGGATGGTGACCCACAGCTCTGCAGTTTTATCAGAACACAGCCCCCACCCACCCACTACTGGAAACACGTGTGAGAAGTGATGATTCCCGAGTGCCTGGAGCCCCGTCATCCAGAAAGCAGAGGTCAGGGTAACAGACAGACGAGGAGAAAGTACTTTCAGACCATATATCTGATAAGGGGTTAACACCCAAAACATATAAGGAACTCTTACAGTTCAACAGCAAAAACAAGCAATCTGAGTCAAAAAGGGGGCAGAGGAACTGAATACATCTTTCTAAAGAAAACACACACATGTCCAACAGGTACGTGAAAAGGCGCTCAACATCACTCATCATCAAGGAGATGCAAATCAAAACCACAGTGCGATATCCCCTCCCACCTGTCAGGATGGCTGTCATCAAAACACAAGAGATGACGAGTGCTGGCGGGGGTGTGGGGAAAAGGGAAACTCACGCGCTGTTGGTGGGAATGTAAACTGGTGCCATCACTGTGGAAACCAGTATGGAGTTCCCTCAAAAATTCAAAAATAGAACTCCCGTATGATCCAGCAATTCCACTTCTGGGAATATAGCCAAAGGAGATGTAATCACTATTTTAAGGAGAGAATAGTGCCCTCATGTTCACTGCAGCATTCTTTACAATAACCAAGATATGGAAACAACCTGTGTCCATCGACAGACGAATGGATGAAGAAAATGTGATATATATACAGAGGGAGAGGCTTCAATGTTCCGATTTCACACATGAGAAAACTGAAGCTCATTTGCTTTGAATAATTGAGCAAGTGATGGTGGAAGCTTTGAACCCCAGTTTTCTGATTTCAAAGATACACCTCAACCCTGAGTTTCAGAAGGTAGGGGTACAGGCTCTGGGGGCCCTCCACCTTCCACACTTGTAGTCATGCTCCGGGGCCGCCATCCCAGAGGTGGCTGCGTAAACACATTGAATCCGCTTATTCTGCACCTGCTCAGCCCTTGGTTGCCACTCTGTTGTCACTGCCTGATACCAGCTGAGGTTTTATAGGTAAATCATCACCAGCTACCCGCCCACCCCCACCCCCCCGACATGTGGGGCAGGCCCCTCCTAGCCTGGTCATTCTAAATCTTTAGCTCACACATCAGCACAACTGCTTCAAAAGAGCCTCACTTCCTGTGTGGAGGTGTTGACAAGGGGAAGGGAAGGGAGTTGGCGGTGGTCTCTTACTCTGAAGGTGACACATGAAAGGGATATGTTTATGTCCATAATGGGACTCAATTTGAAGCTAAGAACGTGGTCCCAGAGAGGAGTAAAAGCTGAGAGGCTACAAAGCTGCTGAGAAAGGGGCTTGACTATTGGATTGAAAACGTGTAATTTAATTTAAAATATCATCCCCCTGGATGACAACAATTTGCCCCCAAGGTGAGAATTGGCCCCCTGACCCCTGGGCACCCCTCACTTCCAGAATGTAATCATCTGAGCATGGGGGGCTTTAACCTGGGGGGCTGTTCCCTCAGTCATAGGTGCACCTGCTCACATGTGCGCCCATGGACTGCAGTGCCCACATGTCAAGGCGCCTCTCACACCTGGCCAAGGGGGCCCAGGTCATAAGAAAGGAACTACAGTCTGTGGTGTCACACATGAGTCCCTGCAGGGGTGAGTGTTGTAGAGAGAAGAGCCCACCCCTCCGCTCCCCACCCTCTCCTCCAGGTGGAGTGCTGGACGGAGCAGGACTCCTGAGCCCCTAGGCTTAGCAAGCATCCTGGCTAAGGGTGGGGAGGCTGTCCACTCTGAAGTCATAGGTCAGATGGTAGGTTGGAGACCCACCCCCACAGCTCACCAGCGAGCCCCTCTAGTCTGTTTTCTCCTCTGTAAACTGGGACCAATCACCCTCACCCTCAGACGTGGGGGCACCCTGTGTAAATGACAACACAAAGCCCTGGGCTGTTCCAAGTGCCCTGGGGTGTCCAGCCCCGAGGCCGGGCAGGTGGGAGAAGAGAGGTGTGGGTTAGCAGGTGTGACAGCAGAGCTGAGACCCGGCTGAGTGTGTGCGCACTAATATCCAGGAACTGGGAGCTGCCACTAGCAAATCTGTTCCCTGAGGCCATGTTTACTCTCCCTTGTCAGTTACAATCCTTTATTTGAACAGAGGCCTCTGGAGTCTATTAGCCACATCATTGCCTGTCACCACACTGTTGCAGTTCTAGGGTCTCCATTTAGCCAACTTGAAAGAATAGTTTTGTTTCTGTTTTTGTTTTTGTTTTTGTTTTTGTTTTTTTAAACCAGTGACAGAAAACCAAAGTGGCTTAAAGAAGCAAACCGGGCAGGAGAGAGTGACTTGCTTAACGGAGACATCCACAGGGAGACAGCTTCAGGCAGGGCTGTACCTGGTGCTCAGAGACATCGGCAGAAGTCATCCTTCCCCACCTCTGGGCTCTGCCACTGGTGCCAACTTCACACGGCTCTGCCTTTATGAGAGCAAGACAGCCACCAACTGCCACAGGCTGACACCACCACCCCTCAACTCCCAAGTGAAATAGAACTTCTCTTCCCCCAGGATTCCAGCACCAAGGCCTGACCTCTGTGGAGCCTGATTGGGCTGGTGCCCAGCCCTAAGCCAATCCCAGTGGCCAGGGAGGATGGAAAATGCTGATTGGCCAGATCGAGGCCATGTGACCATCCTCTCCAGGAAACCTGTGGGCTGTTCGCCTGTTTCCAGGTTGGGAGAGTGTGATGTCTCCCACAGGATCCTGCTATTAGCCCAATCTGCAGTTAGCATGATGAGCTGGGATGAATCCCTCTGCTTGGTGACAAGTGACAGGTCACTTAGTGGTTCCTTGCTCCAGAGAGGGAGGCATGTCCACTCAGGATTGGGGCTTCAGGTCCAGAATAGAGCAGAAAAGCCTCCAGTCTCCCAAAAGTTGGGAATGTGAGCAGTGACACTGGAAAGGCACTCCTCTCTGCGGCCCTTGGCTTTCTTCTTGTCACAGTGGCGAGTGCAGTGCTGCCCCTCACAGCCCACCTCCCTGCTGGGAGGCCTTTGCAACAGGTGGAGAGTGCTTGGAAAAGCCCACTTATTCTGAGGAACTGCCGTTGTTCCTGGTGATGCCATTATTTTCATGTCAGTTGTGAGGTGGGCCCTGAGGGGTCCCTGAACTGGGGGGACAGACACCCACAGAAACTGGACCCAGTATTACTGTTCATTCAATGATGATTTGCTGAGTACCTACTGTGTGCCAGGTTCCCAGGGTAGAGCAGTGATGCCGACAGCACAGGGTCCTGCCCTCCTGGGGTGGTAGGCACCACAGGGGTACAGATGTGAGCAGCATGTGGAATTCTGGGGATCCCCAGGTAGGGGAGGCAGGCCTTGCTGAGGGTCACAATCTCATCTTTTCCGTCTCTGAAACCGCAGTGCTGGGACCTCTGATCCCCTGCCAAACACACCTATCTCCCAGCTTGTTCTTAGGACTATTTCATCAAAAGCAAGGAGTGAGCATGTTCAGGGAAGAGCTATGAAATGCATCTCCTTGGGGAAATTCTTTGCGGTTACAAGATCAAGTGTATGTACGTACACCTTGCTGTACTATGGGGTCGTGAAAAAGGAACCCTTCCCACTTCTGCAACATTCTTCTATGTCCCACTTTCCCACTCATCTCTCAGCAACAACGATGACAAGTTAAGTCAGGGAATGACTCATTGCCGGTCTCAGAGTTCTGTGAAATTTTACTGCCAGTCTCCACCCTCTAGGACTGACTCCTTGTTACTGTTTAAAAATTAAACTTGTGGAGCTGGCAAGGGATGGGAGGCAGATACTGAAGGGGATGCACACTTGGCAGGATCTCCCAGCTCTGACTTTACCCTGGAATCCCCTTCACCTAAACCCACCGGGATTTGGGGAACTTTTACTTTCAACCCGGACCTCCACCCAGCTACCAAAACTGAGATGGGAGCAATGGTTGCTTCTTCTTGAGAGGTTCCCCCCAGCTACCACCCTGATACCCCCTTGCTACTGCCCAGGGGGAGAACATTTTCCTGGGACTCCTTGGATCCTAAACCCGGAGGAAATAGGGGGCACTGAGAACAATGAGAGTCTTGCTCTAAAACCGGGAAGGTCCTCACCTGGCGCAGAGATCAGATGAGCCAGGGTGCTCCGCTGGTTGTCCAGTGTTACAAATCTACAGTCTCTTGCCTTTTTAACATCCCGCTTCTCTTTCAGGTGCCCCCATCACCCCACTTTGGCTTCAGGGTTGCAAAAGCAAGGAGCAATTTTTCAAAAGCACACTCAGACGCACACCAGAGGCGACTAGGGAGCGTCAGAAAGGCGCAGGAGGGAAGCAGGGGGCAGGAGGAGGCAGCGGGCAGGGAGCCACGGGAGTGGGAAGCAGGCAGGTCCCCTCGCAAATCCCCCTCCTGCCTCACGTCGCATCGCTGGTCTGGCCGGGGACCGAGGAGCCAGGGGGCAGGTGGAGGATGGAGCTGGCGCTGGGCAGCGGGCTCGGCCGGAGAGCGGAGGAGGTCGGGGGTTGGAAGAGAAACGCAGAGCGAGGGAGGCGGCTGGAGGAGGACGATCCCTCCGCGGGATCGGGCGGCGGTGCAGACGCCCTGGTCGGGCTCTGTGGAGCTCTGCTAGTTTTCAACCCGCTCTCACAGACTCCAGCCCCTCGGGAGCTCCCCAGGTGACTGTGAGCTTGGGCTGGGGACAAAAAGACCTGACAGTTTCAGCACGGCCACCCGGCCAAAGGGAACAAGAAAAGCAAAGCCCTTCTCCCATTCTGTTTTTCTTTTATTTTTGTGCAGCCCTGCTCGGTGGGAGGGAAGGGGTCAGGCTGAGCAACCCCGGAGGAGAAGGCGTAGGGTCCGGGCGGGGGCCCGGGGACCCGGGGGAGGGCGGTGCGGACGGGGCTCTGAAGGCGCGCGCCGGGCGGGCGGGCGGGCGGCGCCGCGCGGAGGCGGCGGCGGGGACGGGGCGGCGCGCGGGGCCAGGACCGGGGCCGGGGCCGGGGCCGCGACGTCTGCTGTCGCTGCGCTGCGCCGTCTCGGGCTCGGTCTCCACAACCGCCTCCCCGGGCGCGGTGGCGGCGGTGGCGCTGCGGCTTGGATCTTGAGCCCGCACACCCCTCGGTGGTGGCCCGCGTCCCCACTCACACGGTCGGTCAGCGGCCCCCGCGCCGTGGCTTTCGGGGAAGGAGCTGCTGCGAGCGGCTGCGGCGCTGAGCTCAGCGCGCCCGGGGAGGCCCGGGGAGCCGCGCCGGCCGGAGAGGCCCCTCGGCCGGAGCCCGCGCCCACTCGCGGGTCCCGGGGTGTGAGGAGCACATGGGAGAGAGAGATATTTATAGACAGACAGACAGACGACAGACAGACATATTAATTAATTCATTCATTTTTAGCTTGCACAGAGGGCATTTTCTTGGGGTGATTTTTTTTTTAATTTCACATGTGTGCTGTTCAGCAGCAAGGCAACCCGAGGCAGATGCCCAGGCCGGTGGCTGAGCTCCCGTATATGGGTGGGTGTGGAGGGGGCAGGGGGGAGCTGGCGGAAGAGGGAGCCTGTGAGGGCTGGTGTGGGAGCCCCCTCAAAAATTTAAAATACACTTCAATTTTCTTTTATCAGAATTATCTCTCATTCTTGTTATTTTTGTATATACACATAAATATTAAATACATATGTATATACATACACACATCCATATATATAATTAATATTAAAGACATTATTTTTGGCATCACAATTTCCAGAACCATTCAAAGTTATCTTCTGATTGATGTATATCTTTGTAATAGTGTTTATTATTTCATTAACTATAGGAATTGACTAAAGGATTACTAGTAATAAATTATTGAAGGAAAAAAATATTCCATTTTCATTCATCATAATGTTCCATGGTTTTGACAAGACAAATTCAGCAACAACTCTTACTGTAGGCATGTAGGCAAGTATGAATCGATTGCAGTTGATTTATCTTCTTGATTATTACTTGTTTCCAAAATTTCCTTCAGCATTTCCAGGAACATTTTGGAATCCCGTCTTTACCTTATAAGTTAAAATAATAGATCATTAGCAAAAGTCCAACGCCCAGCGGTATGCTAAAGGAGTCTTCGTAGCCTGTCTTTTCAGTATGTTTTCTGACACGAATTCCAGCTGATGGCCTTGTCACATTGACTGAAACATTGCCATCTCTGCAGTGTGAGATCACAAAAGTTGACTGAGGAATGAGTGATCACTGAAGACCCTCTTCCACTTATGACACTGACAGTGTTTCCTGCAGTGAGAATCCTCCAATGTCCTGCAAGTGTCACTGTGTGAGGAATAGAAACCCAACGTGTAATTGACTGAATTGATTCTCCACTAAGAATTATTTTGTGCAAGCTAAGAGCTTTCTTCTCCAAATAAAATAATGCTTTTCCTTCTTTTGTGTTTTAGAGATTATTCCTATTTATCATTTTCTTGTGTGCACCCAGGGCTGGAGCTTGGATGAAGGCTCACCCAGAGTCGTTATAGACCTGTCTGCTCAGCAATGAGAATATGTTCTTATGATCAATGAGAGCTTTTTTACATTGGTTGTGAACATTAAGTTTCTCTATCATGTGAGTTCTTTGGTATGCATAAAGATTGGCTCTCTGGCTACTGCTTTTCTTACATCTGTTACATTTATATGGTTTCTCCAGGGAGGGCTGGACTTGCGTATTTCAGGGCAGTTATGCTCTGCTCAGTCCCCAGTTGTTTATGGTCTGTTCATTGTCTCTTGAGGGCAGCCCTCATTGAGAAGAATGAAATGTTGTGGGCCTATTTCAAAATAGTTGCTTTCTGTTTCCCCTGCTGGAAGTGAGGCACATTGTCTCCAACTGTCAATGTGAAAACCTGGTAGGAATCCTGAACAAAAGTTGGGGGGCCTCCTGCAACTGCGGCCCCTGCCGTTTTTAACTCTCAGACTGGAGCACTGAGCCTCCAGCAGTTTGTCAGCTACGGTTCGGGTTTCCTGCCTGGGGTCCATGGAGGTTTCTGCTTGTGCATTTCTACTCTGGTCAGTGGATGTCTTTGTGTCCATCTGTCTGTCTCTCCAGTTTGGGGGTGGCAACGGGACCTGTAACCTCAGTTCTCTGAGGCTTCCAACAGGAGTCATTGATTTTGCTTGTTTACTTAGTTTTTCATTTGTTGTTAGCTAGAGTTAAAACTTCTAAATTTTTACATCCTGAATGAGAATGAAGTCTGAATTGTCCTTTTTTATTTTACTTCCCTGAAAGTTTTGCTTTTTAAAATTGTTATTAATAAAATAATCATTCTTCATTTCATTCTTAATTCCTAATTATGTTTACATGTTTATTAAAATTTACTTTATTTTAAATGATTCAAACCTAATTCACTTGTGTTTATCTTTATTTTCTTTTAACTTACAAAGTTGAAAGTTTAATTATTGCATTTTTGAACACTTTGACGCTCTATTAATTTGTTCAAACCCAAGTTTCAATTGCATAATTGTGTTTCTGTTTAAGGGAACTATGCCCTTGGAGTTTTGACAGGCATTACATTGAATATACATATCGCTCTGAGTAGTAGAAATATTTCTTAACAATAACAGTTCTTCCAACCAATGAACCTGAGATGTCTTTCAATTTATTTGCATATTCTCTAATTTCTTTCATCAGGGTCATACTTTTCTGTCTCTGGTGGTAGGGACTATGGGAACGGAGTGGAGAATGGAGGAGGGACCACCCAGGCATCTGCTGAAGCCACTGTTGATTTGGGGAAACACCCTTTTCCCTCACCTGCACCAGCTTAGACTTCCTGCTGCACTGAAGTTATGTGGAGAAAAAGAAAAGCAACATCAGAGAAGTCACGACCCCTCAGCCAGAATTAGCGAAAGTCCCTAGGGGTGCACAGCAGGGCTCCGGGCCCATGTCTGGGTAAGACTCTGGAAAAGGGATTCTCAATCTGGTGGAACCCCTTACCTGGAATTCCTGATCTGGAAGGTGCCACCTGGGTAGTGATCACGGGCTTAGTGGGACTTGGAACCCATTCTGGATTTCTGTAGTTCAGTTTCAGCTTCTGCTCTTTCTGGTTTCTGAGGCTTCCATCTGCTGACTGAGGTCTGCTTCGTGTCTTTTGCTTAGAGATCAAAATGGGTGACATCATTTCTGTTTCATCACAGTCCCTTGGGAAGAATGTTGATTGCTTGGTTCAACACGAGGTACAGACCCATGACTAGGGGAAAGGTGGTATTTTACTGTAATACCGCATGCCGTATGTATGCCCTTCAGTGTGTAAGAAAAAATTGGAAGTATGTTTTCAGTAAATAAAGGTGTGAGGAATGGAAATGATTTTTGTTAAAAGGAAAAAGAAAAAAGATGATTTTCTCCTTGAGCTCGTTGTTTCTGAACAGAAAAAAATAAGGGACAAAACAATATGGATACAGAAAGTTGAAGGAGGTTTGTGGAAAAGACACACTGAGAAAAGAATTTTGTACATGGTCGGGATTTTCTAAGAAAATCTAAGGCTTGACTAAATGTAATTAGGTAAACGGATTTTGTTAAGAGTAGACAGAGGCAAGGTTGCATTTGTTTTTACTCTCTGTTAGTGAAAGAAAGATTTCTTAAACTGTTGAGTGGCTTCTGATAACAGAGTATGCGAATTTCTTTGTCTTTAGGCAATCTGTTCCCTAGCTGCTCTTGAAATATTTTATTGTCATTCTGGTTAATCAAATAAGAATTGTTTTGCAATGATCTACGATCTTATCTGACCAAGTATTTTAAAACTCTGACAAACTTCCCAATTATCAAATATTAACTAACTTTCTTTGACCTCCACCTAACTTTGGAATGCTTCAAAGAGCCCCTGGAGCATCCCCAAAAGAGATCCCAAACTGATTGCATTCATTTGATAGGTTAAATTACATAGGAAGCATTATTGAATGAGTGATGACAAAATATCTTACATTATATGGTACCTGTGAATGTTATTAGCATAAAGAGTCTAGAAGTTATATGGAATACCTAAAATTTGGTATGTCCTGATAAAATATTATCAATCATAATTCCAGTTATTGTCTTAAAATGTATGTCACAGCATTAACCAAGTTTCTTTATCAGCTGCATTGTAATCAGGTCTGTAACCATGCCTTCCTGAGCCTTCTGTCACTCATAGACAGTTAGGCTTTTACTCTGATGCCCTTGCAAAATGCCTCCTTTCCGAAAGGTTTATGGAAAGCACTTTTTGATAAGTACAGGTTTCTGATTTTCAGATCACACCACTGGGCTGGGTAAGAAATTAAAGAAATCTAATGGAATTTTTTATTTCATAAAACTGTTAACGAAATATTAGTTACATGAAATGGAGTAAACTGATGAATATAGTTCCAATTTTTGGTTTTATCTGAACTATTCCTGGCTTTTAATCTTTATTTTCCAGATATGAGGTAATCTTCCCCTGAAGCTAGTTATGGCTTACAGGAACTTGGTAAATTACACCTTTGTGGACAGAATTGAAGCATTTATCTTTTCCTTCTACCTGAGACCTCCAGGAAACTCTTAGGTTCCTAGCAACCTTTCCAAGTGAATGAGGAAGGCCACTTCATGGCAGCTGCAGGAACCTCAAGGTATTTTGGAACTCAGGAAGAGAAAAATCCACCTGGGCCTGCAGGTACTGCAGGTGAGGGCTGGTGGCGTGGCTTTCCTGACCTTGGGAGGCCTTTTAAAGTTTAACTTGAGGTCCCTTATAAAAAGTTCCAGCAAGATCAAATTTAAAATAGCCTCTTAAAATATTCTTTTTTACAGAGTGGTGGATCTTCACATAGATATTCTTTGCACTGAACGGTTTGTCAGGAAGCCTGGAAAGTAAAAGTTAAGTTTTACTGTGACTGTGTGGTGTGCATGGGGTCCAAGGGAAGTGAGGGTCTTGCAGCGAAGGCTTCTGTGGGGCAAGACACAGTCTGAAAATGTGCTGATCGGTTCACACGCTTCCCAATGTGCAACATAGTGGTGTGGTGTTTTGCGACTGTGTCATGTAGTGGGGCATAGGTTGGTTTTCTCAGACACAGGTGGTGTTGTGTAAACAGAGATACAGCACATTGTGTCTGGAAAAAACAGTGGGAGTTTTGCAGCAACCTATGTGAATGTTTACAGTGTCATTAAGAATTGTTCACCAGATCGTAACACCCCTGGCACAATCTGGGGCAACCCTAGGCGGAAAGGTAACACCATGGTCAGGACAAGAAGAGGGAGATGACGCCTGTGGCCGACCAGTGTGTACAGTGGTGAGACTGGCAGCAGGGACACAAGTCGTCCTCATCATCATTGGAAAAGTGAGAGATGAGACCTTTCACATGCAGACACAGGTCCCAGTCAGTCACATTCTGGGCCAAGTGCAGGGACTGCTTGTTGCAGATCCAAGCTGATGGCAGGCCTTGGGTGGGTGCACTCCTCACATTTACACTTGCCGCAGTCCTCACGCCCGTAGGTGTGCAGCCCCGAGTCTTCCTTGCTCAGTGGCTTAAGCTCACCTGGCCTGAGCTCTGATCTGGGCTGCGCCTGGTTACTCCAAGGAGAAGGATGACCCAGCAGCCTCTTCTCAGAAGGGCTGCTGCTGGGGCTTGTCCTCACGCTGCTCTGGTTTGATTGTCTACTCAACTCCTTTGTCCCTAATATAGGATTGGAGAAGGTGACCCTGCACGTAGAGGCCTTGGCTAACTTCACACAAAAGCCCCGAATGATAGCCAGCAGAGTTTTACACTGTTGAGCACGGAGTTCCCCCTAGTGTGGAAGACAGCTTTTCAGAGCCAGGTGGCATTAGACATACTGCCGGCTTCTCAGGGAGAAAGCAGTGTGATTACTCCTGCCACGCACTGTGTTCACATCCCTGATGAATCTGGAAATGCCCCTTCCCTTCTTGATGACGTGAAAACCTGGATTCAGAATGTTGACGGCGCTGACACAAATGCCCCTGAAGTTCGCTCTGACGTCCCTCATTGGTTTCCAAGTTTGTTTTCAATTCCTAAAAGCTGTGCTCTATGATTTCAGGAATATTTCAGCTATTGCTTGTGCTCATCAATGTTATTCCAGGGTTTTAGATGTTTTTTAGCTTTTGATGTGCTATGTATCCTACCTTTGTCAAACTACGGTACAATCTCTAACATGACCCCTTTCTAAATGGCATGAACACGTGCATTTTTCCATCAGAAAAAAACCCAGATGAAACCCCAGTTCATTAGGAAGCAGTTTGGGGAGAATGGCGTCCACTTCCCACTTTCCATAGATATGGAAGGAATTCGCAGTGGGGGATATTGTCATTGGCGACCATCTGGTATTTGTAACTGCTTAGGTGTTCAAGGGTTCAGATGGCGTTTTTCCTGCTCTGGCCCACCAGGGTGAGGCTGGAGAGGAGGGGTGGCTGGGTGGTCTGCCCAGCCCCCTGGTGGGGCTGTGTGCTTTTGCCCCCGACACCTCAGAAGTGGCAATTGGGTTTCTGTTTTCTGTCTCTTACTGTTCATAACTCACTGCAACTGCACACACAGGCACTCGTTTGTAGTCTCTTGTGGTTTCTTTGTGTTTTGCTGCTTGAGATGCAGGTCCTGGCCTGTGCCGGTGCTGCAGAAGGAGGCCCTGGGTCTCAGTCTGCATAGATATTAGAGACATATACCAGCCTGACTTTAAACTGCACACGTTTTTTTTCCTAGCGCTTTTCCACAGCCTCCCTTCCTGCACACCCTTTGTTCTAAGCACAAGAATATTAGAAGATTCCCAAAGCCAGAGGTCAACCATGTGCCCATAATGACATGCCCAGTGGAAGGAAGAGCTGCTTCAGCAAAAGCAAGGACAATTTTGCAACAATTTGTCACCCAGAATGTGATCTCAAAGGAAACCAGTGCCACTCCTTGAATTCAAGCACCCTTCCTTCTCTCCCTGGCAGGCCCACAGTCTTGGAGGCATTAGCCCACTGTGAGCTCCTTTGCCTGGCAAAGAATAAATAAAGCAGTCTTTTCTGCTTCATCCAAAACTCTGCCCTCAAGCCTCAGTTCAGTCATCGGGGTGAGGAGGCCAAGTTCAGGCATCACTTTTTAGAAGCACTTTGGCACTGGAAGCCCTTGCCTGTATTGACAGGCAGTGACAGTATTTAAGCATCACGTTGAGGAAGAAGAGGCTTTTCCTTGTTCCTGCGTCTCGAGAAACTCCTCCCAGGCTAGATGTTGTCCCGAGGCCTTCAGTCACTGTAGCTCCTGAAAGCGCCCGTGGGCGATGGCGCAACTGAAGAGCCGGGGTCCTCAGGCGCTGAGCGTGCTTTTCACTTTCTCTCCGTGTGGGTCGTATCAACTCGGAAGGACCCTTGGTTCTGAGGGGTACAGGATATGTTCTCATTTTTCAGGGAAGAGGGAAAGTCATTTTTATCAAAGGAAAGTCAAGGTTCAGAAAAACTTAACCTGAGCAGTGAAATAATTAGTGCTTTATTGCATAAATCAAGACATATCAATGACAAAAAATAATAAATTGTGCCTGACATTAGTCTAAGTTTTTAAATAGCATCTGAAAAACCCACTTGGGGAAGCTGAGACTGCAAATTCAGTAAGGCCTTTCAAAACTTTATTTTTCTATTCTTTTTTCTTTTCCTTTTTTTTTTTTTTTAACTAAGGCTGTTCTACAGGTTAGCTGTTCCATTTCGTTGTATCCACTTTTTAATTTGGTCTTTCCATTAGTGCTAATAAACTAGCTGTCAGTGATGAGAGCTTTCTAAAAAATTAGCAATTTAGAAGTTTTTCCAACTCAAAGGATCCATCATTGGCCATTGAAGAATAATATCTTAATAGCCTATTTGTAGAAAGATCCAGCGGGGACTTTCCAGTCTACCATGGGTGCAGGAGGTATCCTTGTTGACGGCAAACATGATGTAGCCCCCATGATCCAAAAGTTCATTCCCTAGAAAGTCTGAGAAAGTAAAGAACTTTGTTATATCAGTAATAAAGCAGCGAAGGTTGAGACAACAGAGGCCCCTCGTGGACTGGGACACCTTATGGCCAGCTCCCTTGAGAACTGGGTGCAGACTGACCAGGAGGAGGCTTGGAGTTCCAGTCTGTTCAGCTGGTCTCCAAATTCACACTGCGCATGCCCCTCCTGAGTGGGAGAGATCAGGGAGTTTCCTCACTGGCCAACAGGCCAAGCTCTCAAGACACTGGACAGACAAAAAGAAAGTCTAATTTGACCAGCGGTTGTTCTCCTTATGACAAATGACACAAAAGACAGAGATAAAGAAAACTAGTGACAATGTCTGGTTGGGAAAAGATCCACAAACCAAGAGTAATTAATTCACTGAATTTCAAACCAAGAACTGTTGAGTCCAAGGAGCTAACCCTACAAATATTTTCTCCTGCTAATAGAATTCTAGAAGAGGAAAATTCTTACCTTTCTCATTTCCAAAAGACTCTGCAGGCAGAGACTCAGGGGATTGACCTGGTAAGAATCTCACCTTCTGCTGGCTTTTGTCAGTCGCCCCAGGCTCTCCACCTGCAGCAGCTGTGAGTGAGGTGTGCTTAGCCAGGGAAGTTGCAGCTCATCCTCACTGTGGACTGTTGGGGAGGAAGAAGTTTTGCTCTATTCTTCTTGGTTCTTCTGGCCAGTCTAAGAATTACATTGACATGAAAGAGATTAACAGGGGAAAATCAAACAAAAGTTTAATAACATGTACACGTGGGAGAGACTCACGCCCCTGGAAGGCAGGCAGCCGAAGCCCAGCAGGAAGAGCCCTGCTGTCATTGCCAGCCCCCATGCCCATTCCTTCTCATGCTGCCCTGTGACCAGGCCCCAGGAGGGGGCCGGGCATGCACAGAAATCAGGACTTAGATCCAAACCAAATCTTGGCACCAAAGGAGGGAAGACATTGGGGCTGAGTCTTGGGGAGCTTGTAGCAGAACCCTCTCTGCTGACACACAGGGAAGCTGAAGCCTGGGGCAGGAGGGGACTGTTCCGCCACTTATGTGATGTTGGACTTTGCGAGGCCCCATTTCACTCTCACCCTATGGAAGCCCCTGTGGGAGAGGCTGAGTCCAGCTCCAACAAAACACCCTGCAGCTCTGTGGTTTGCCAGTTCTGTGGCTCCACCAGCCCAGGGAACTTGGACCACTGTTGTATGTGGAGCCTCCTTTTCCTCACCCCTAAAATGGGCCTGACACCCCAGCTCACAGGACCGGCCATGAGGGTCTCACAAAAGGTCTGCTGAATGCTGACAGCCCAGGCCTTGGTGTGTGGCCTCTCTCTTCCCAGGCCTTGACCCTGGTCCCCCTGCTCAGCCCCCAGACTCACATCCAGATCACCCTCCACACTGGGTCCAGCATCACCAGGTCGGTGATGTTTTTGCTGAGGGAGGGGATGAACCTGGGTTCTGATCTCAGGGCCCCACAGACCCTTCCGTGAAAACCCCTCACCCTCAGCTCTGGGCCCACCCCACTGTTTGCAGGTGGAGCAGTCTGGGACCCTTACTAGCCTCCTCGATCTCCACACCCCTCGCCCTACAAGAACCCTGGCTCCTAGTCAACCCCCAAGACTTGTGTCAGCAAATCACAGGGTGTTTGAACCTTGGCTACTCCCATCACCAAGTCTACCTGCATCAGCTTTTCCAGGCCCTCCTGGCAGTCACTTGGAAGGAGGATCTTAGCTAACGTGGCAGTGGGAGGCGGGGCTGGAGGAGGAAGGCCCCTCCTCCCTTGATTTGGGGGCCTCCAGCTGGGGGTAGCGCCCTCCTGTGACCCTGCAGCCCCTCCCCTGCAGGGCGCTCACCCCCTCCCGCAGCCTCTCCCGGGCTCTGGAGGCCCCGCCCCAGGGCGCTGGGCTTGGAGGCTGCTCTTGCCGGAGTGGAGGACAGAGCCATTGAGCCTGCCCCCCTCACCCGGTTCCCCAAGCCCCCCGACCTCAGACCCTGACACCTGACCCGGGCACTGGTAGCAGTGCTACGTGCCCTCCAGCATGCTCTGATTCCAGAACAATCCCAGCGCTGGCACGCACTGGGTGTGTGACTTGGGGCTGCGGCCTAGCCCCCCGGAGCCTGTTTCCTCACCTGGCAAGTATTGGACGCCCACTTACCCGCCCGGTTCTCCTGAGGTCTCAGGGCCATGTCACTTTTATCCTCACCTCCTGCTGAAGCAGAACAGAAAGCCCCGCCCCCTCCTACCTTTCTCCTCATCGCCGCTCTGTGAGGCTGGCCCCACGGGGTCATCCTCCCTCCATTTCCCGGCTGAGGAGGCAGAGGCCCGCCGAGGGGCAGTGGGGTGCTTCAGGGGCCCACAGAGGAGAGGCCATAACCCCTTCTCAGCCAGAGGCCCTGGGGCAGCGTCCCTCCCCCAGCCCAGCTCCGCCATCGGTGGGAGTTGTGCCCTTCGGGCTCCCAAGCGGTGACGGGCCCCCATCTGGGTGGAGCTGTGGATGGAGGGGACATGGGCCTTGGAGGCCAGGTTGCGGCCCCTGCCTGCCCCAGGATCCCTGCAGTCTCAGCCACCCAGGCTGGAAACAAGGCCATGCTGAAGCCTTGCCCTCCCCGGGAACAGCTCAGAACACCCCCTGCACAGCAGGCTTTCTTCATGCACTCAGGAACGTGACCCCTGAGGCACCACCTCTGACCCACAAGGTCGGAGGGGACAGGACACTTTGCTTCCTCTTTCACATGAAGCTTCTGAAGTCATTCAGGAAGGATCAACTAAGCTCCCATCAGTTCCCAGACATTTCTCATGGGCCACCCGGGACCTGGGTCGTTGCTGACTGGGGACCAGGGTGAGAATCCTGACCGTGACTGACCAGCACTGATGGTGAGTTGGGCGCAGTGTGGAGTCACAGAATGCACACATACCTGTCTCCGGTCCAGCCTCTAGGACCCAGGACTGGGCGGCAATATGCACACCTAGACCATAGGGCCCCTGCAGTGCTCATCCTTGGGATGAGAAGGGCGCCCTCCCCTCGGAGGTGCAGTGAAGACAGAATGGGCAGCAAGGACCTGGGCTCCTGAGGACAGATGGGGCTGGTCAGAGAAGAAAGTTCCCCCTACCCACCCCGTCCACCCAGGAGCCTGGAAGAAGCCACGTGCCAGCGGGAGGGACTAGAATGGGAGCCAGAGACCCGCTAGCGCTGCCATCCGAGTGCCCCCTCCTGGAGTAGCACGGACACACCACATTCCCCGGGCCTCCTGCCCCTCCACCTTTCTGTGGGCAGAACACATCCCTCGTCCTGCTGATCCAGAGAAGATGGGGATTTTTCAGACGCTTTAGTGAGCAACTGAAAACCACATCCCACCCCGTCCCCTTCCCTCCTTGACCCTCCCCCCTCCAGACCTCAGGCCTCCACGCTACCTCGATGAGCAGACCCCTGCTCCAGGAATCGGCTTTGCTACACGGATCTTTACATTTCCAGAAGCTCTTCCTAAGGGGAAGGGGAAGAAGGAAGGAGAAGTTCAGAGAAAATGCGTGCATGAGGAGTTAAAGGGCAAATCCCTTTTACTTGAGAACATGGAGTGTTCAGACTGCCTGGATGAGGGTCTCACTGGGATTCTCTGGGCAGGAAGGTGCTGTGGGGCTGGGGATGGAGCCCTGGGGTTGGTCACCTGGGGCCTCCATTTCCATTTCTACTGAGAAGATCTGTTTTCACCAGTTTGAGTTTCAGCTGGGCAGGGCTCTGTTGGTATAAAGAGAACACTAGAAATTCTCCAATTTGACTGCAGCCCCTGGGGCGTTTAAGAAAATAAATTCCTAAAGCAGTAGGAATGATGGCCTATTTCCCAAGGGGGCTTAGAGACTTGGCCCCCAACCCAGATCATGCCTGTCAAATTTGTTTCCCCCAGGAGGTGCCAGCTGCCTGGGGTTGGGGATGGCAGACAAATAAGTGACCCCACGTTGACTTTGAACTTCCTGTGGAGAGACACCCACCCACGTAGAAACTGCCCCATGTCTCCTTCGGAGAGTGATTTGAGGCAGAGCAGAGAGGACTGCATTCAGGGAGCAAAATTTCCTGAGGACTGGAACCCTTGGGGAGGGGAACATAGCAGGCTTGGAGGTGGGAAGCTGCTGCCCTGCTTGCTCTTGCTTTAGTCCCCTCACTGTCTCAATTTGCCCTGGATGAGACACACCCCCAGAGAGCCCAGGGAGGACCTAGAAGGCACACAATACGTAAGACAGACAGCAGGATGTTGAAAATCCACAGGAATGAAGTTAGCTCAGCCCGAGGAAGGAGACAGGTAGGAAGCATCCACCCACTGAGAGCTGGGAGTCAAGGTCAGCACGGCCCCGGCAGGATGGACCTGGGACTGTGCAGGGGCCTGGATCGCAGACTTCCATCCAGAAAGCAGGCAGAGGAGAAGAGGCCATTCCCGAGATTCCAGAGACAGGCTCCACTGGATGGTCCATCCCATACCCTGGCCGCCTTGACCCAGTGCTCCACCACCCAGGCTTGCTCCTGGGCCACCACACTCAGTCCTTGTGGTAGGGGTGATGATGCAGTTGGCCACACTGTTCAGCTGAGTGATAGTGGCATGGATGGTGGTGCCATGTGCTCATTGCCAGGGCTGTTTTTCTGGGACTGGGTGAATCCCAGACATTGAGAGGGAACCACTTTCTTCAACACCTCCCGGAGCAGAGGGAACATCACATGATCAGCGATACCTCATCTCTGCATCCCAGGTGGGGGTCACCAGAGTGGGAGTCCAGGAAGTAGAGGACATGGCTGAAGCCTGGGTTTTTCTCTGTGCTGAGGGCACCAGCACCACACCGATTGTGGGGCTCAGTACCCACAGGACCCAGCATTGATGGGTAAAGGAGAGGGGAATTTCCACAAGCCCAACCTCACTAACTCCAGGCTCCGGAGGGCAGCTCCACTCTGCTCAACCCCAGGGGGCATCTTCCACCATCCTGATCACATTCTGGTCTGACTCCCCAGATGCATGCTCCCCAGTGGCAGCTACACTCAGGCTGTTTGTTTCTCTCCCTGTGTTTAAGTGCACATCAGATATGTGATAAGTGCTAGGGCAGCTGAACCTCTGGGCATATTTCTGGGTGACCCTTGGACCTGGTTGCACAGGGTGACCTCCCCCCCCCCCCCGCAACCAATGGGCCAGGCCCCACCCGCTCTTCTTTCTGTTCTACCTATTTAATCTACACATACACTCTGTGCGGAACATCCTGTTATCCTCCACCTCTGAAGGTGGACAGAGAAGGCTTGGGTTTGAGAGAGTTGCCCCGGTCACATGGTTGATTAGCGGTGGAGCTGCGGTCTTGGATTCTGGTCCCAGAAGTCTGGATCCTGGAAAGGATGGGGTGGGACAGCTTATTTCAAAGGGAAGCCCTGCTCCAGCACCCCCATGAGAGCCCACCCACCAGCACATCCAGGAGAGTCAGCAGTTCTGCCGCCAGCCTTGTGGGGAGGCTGTGAGTTCAGACTGCTCCTTACTTGTCCCCTTCCTCCTGGTCATGTATCAGGGGCAGAGGGGCCCTGGGGCTGGAGCTGGCTCTGTCTCCAGTTTTGAGGCTGGAGATGGAATGCTGAGTGGACGGGCCCCGTTGCTCCGCCTCAGAGTGCGCCCCCACTGGGGCAGATGCTGCTTGTGCCACTACTGGAGCAGCTGGTGGCGGTGACGCTGGCTGCGGCGCCAGGGGTGCTGGTAAAAACAGAGAGGGGTTGTCTCCAGGCCCTAAGTTGACCCTTCCTCTGGCTCTCCAGCAAATTTTCAGGTGTGGGGTTGGCACAAGAGGAGGGTAAAGAGAAAGGTTCACCCACAGAACTGACTTTCCCTGTGTCTTCCCCCCAAAGAAAGCTCTGCTGCCTTCAAAAGGGACACACAGCCTCTGAACCCCAACTCAGACAGCTCCCCCTGCCTGCAGGCCTCCTACCCTCTGGCCCTGCCTCAGTGGGTGCTAGAAGGTTCACGATGACCCGGAAAAGGTGGGGCAGGTGCATCATGTTGGAGGGAACTGTATCTTGTAGCGTGTGGCTTGTGGAGTGTAGGCCAACTGTGCAGGGCTGCCAGGTGAGCTGCAGGTACTGATGCCGCTAGGGTCCCAAGGTACTGGAAAGGGCATGGGAGGTTTCTGCATGAACTAGAGTCAGAGGCCTGGCCTTTCATCCATGCTGAGCTCTCACACTCCCTTCTTTGGCTCTTGGACCCAGGTGGTGGCCTCAGCCCACTTCCACCCCTGTGACAGCCGTCCTTGTAGCGGGAGGGCTGGTCATGCAGTAGGCCTGACAGGGACCCGCTGTGAGTGTGGTCCTACCGACACCCTTCTCTCCAAGGCCATGGGCACAGCCTACCCCATCCTCCACGCACAGGAGCTTCAGGACTGGGCTGAAGGCACTTTTGTGAGTGGGTTGCTCCCCACTCCTCCTGCTCTGGCCCCCAGCTATGGAGGTCATGGAGGTGCATGTAGAGAGAGCAGGTGAGGGAGATGGGGCTGTTGGGGGGATGGGTCTCTCAGGGATCAGCTCAGTCCAACAGTCCTCTGAATCCCAGGGAGGCTGGGACCCCACCCACAGCGCTTTGTGACTCATTTTCTTCTTCAGGGGAATTAATAGATGTGTGAGCTCCAGGTTCTGTCCGTCTTTCCCCAGTACAGCCCCCGAACCTACTTTGTTCTGAGGAGAGAGCAGCCCCTGTTGTGGATCCAAAGACCGCCTACAGCTTTAGTTTGTCCTGTGATTCATCTGTGCGGGTGAATATGGGAGGTGCACCACGTCTAGAAGAGGCTGTGAGGGCATCATGGTTAAAGTGCTGTGGCATGTTCTTTTGCAAATGCAGAAAGGCCACAGGCCGGGGAAGGATGAGGCTGAGAGTATTTTCACTGGGGAGAGAGAAGGATGAATGTGAAGACACACAGCACGCCCAGTAGCCCTTTCTGCAGAGCCAGCGGCCAGGTGAGCATGTACCATGACTTCCTCCCATAACCCTGTGGGGTCCATGCCTATACAACCCTGTCTTTGAGAAGAGCAAAGTGAAGCTCAGAGAGGTGTGGGAACTTCCAAAGGTAAACAGATTAAGGTGGGATTGTCACCACCATGCTGTGCTGGGACAGGCACTCACCTGTCACACTGCTCATGCAGGACCTGCTGGGAGCAGGGAAGGCCTGATGGGAGCACAGGAACACTGTGATGGAGGTGGCGTTTCTACCTGGGAGAGCTGGTACTGGGGACTCTGTGATTCTTTTTTGTGCTTGCTTTGAGCGTCAGCATGAAACTGTCCCATCTGGGAACAGGGCTGTCCCCTTTCCACACAGATGCACAAGGAGAAACATGTTCACACGGGTATCACCATAAGCCACCAGAAGGATCAGGATCTGGAGCTCAGACCAGATAATCCCAGCACCACAGCAACTGGTACAAGAAGAGGACCTGATTGCCCGCCTGAAAAATTTCTAGCTTTAAAAGTATGTTTAATTAGGGGGAGTGATAAATAATTGCTCCCTTCAAAATATTCTGTTATCTGAAGAACAATAGCACCTCTGCATTATAAGAACAACATTTCAGTTAGCCATCAATAACCATCAATACAGGTATGAGAAAACAGGGTGTTAGGAATTACAAAAGGGTCTCAAGATGATGCAGGTCAGGACCGAGAACTGTCCAAAGCATGGGCTGCATGACATTCCTTCTAAGCTACCTGAGGCTTGGTCTGCTCCTGACATGGAACAGACGGTTCTGAGAAAGCCACGCTCCTCAGAGGACCCCAGGGAGTTGAGAGATTTGGGTTTGGATTCCAGACCAACCCTGATCATCTCTAAATATGGGATTTGAGACTCTTCTGCATCTGATCCAGGCGTGGTTCCAAGGAGTGAGGCATGATCCAGGCAAGAGAGCAGACACGGCTGGATCAGAGCATCACCAGTGACATTAACAAAGAGACCAGGGCACTGAGATTCCCAGTGATTTAGCGTCATGGCTGGGACGGGTCATGTGTTCTCCGGTGAGTTCTGAACATCCAGCACTGCTCCCAAGGATCTGCAGGGGGCGCGCGAAGCCAACAGGGCTTAGGTGGTGGGGCGCATGCGCATTCCGCGACAGCCGTGGTCGGCGTCCTCCCTGAGGGCGACGCTCCTTTTCCTCGGGGCGGAGCGGGCGGCGCCACGGCGGCTTCGGGACCGCGGGGCCCTCGTTCCTGCAGGAGGAGGACGCTCCTCGCTCGCTGTCTGAGGTGATGCCGGTTTCCCCGCATGCTAAGCCAGCTTCACACCGGGGTGTGTGTGGACCTGGCCGAGCTGGGTTCCCAGTCCAGGAGGGAGGGGACGGGCGCGCCGGCGGACCCGCTTCGGCCGTTGTCCTCAGCTGCTGGGACGGGGTGAGGGTTCGCGCCCCTCGTTCTCACTGCCTGGGCCCCCCTTCCCCGTGTGGTCGGAGGTAAACACCACAGGTCACTGGCGGGGACTCGGGAGTAACGTGAAGGGGGCTGAGAAATTACTGACACGGGGAAAGAGGTGTATGAAAACACATTATGTTGACTTTTCTATTTTAAGTGTGTCAAAGTCAGAGTTTATTATGCTTTTAATTTCCTGCCTTTAAAGGAATACAACTACTTATTTTGTACTTAAAATATTTTATATTTAAAATGTGCTTCTTAGCTTATCTCATTTTCAAGGCAAAATACTGCCACGATCGACATTTTCTCATAATGAGAAGGAAAAGCCAGGCTGGACTAACAAGATAACCCTTAAATCTAAGTGTAATAAGTGTCAGTTTACTGATCTAAGTACTGCTGGGCTAACTCATAAGTCTGAAGTTTAGTAAGTGTTGGTTTACTGGGCTAACAAGTTAACTCATAAGTCCTAGCCCAACAAGTGCCAGTAACTGGGTTCTGGCCAGCAGAAGTCCCACTGAGACGGAATGAATTACTCAAGACTCTGTGGAAAAAGTCAAGAGAGGGAGAGGGAGTCGGGAGCCAACTCCACGAGCCTCTCAAATGCCCCCACATTTATTGTGTACAATCAAAGGAAAAATCACTAACAGTTGTGCGATGGAATGCAGGAATTTAAGGAAAGACAGGGTGGGATTGAGATTGTAGAAATCACAGTGAGTACAAAGGCTTTGTTTATCTTCGGGGAAGTCATGGGAAGAGGGGAACAAGATATATCCCTATAGATATGTTAGAAAAGACCACCAGCCCAGCCAGCTCCTTGTTTTGGGCAAAGAAGACTATCTAACAGCAGAGACACCCAGTGTTTATAGCTGAGGGCCTGGGTGGTTGCTTTGCAATGAGCAGAGTTCTATCTAAAACCTCAACTATGCAAGCAAGGCATTGTCTCTGCTTTTTATGGCCAGGAGACTGGCGTGCGGATGCACAGGTGCCTGGTTGCAAGGCAGTCAACTAAGCACATTTGCTCTTCTTTAAGGAGACGAATGGCTGGGGTCTGTTACAATTTGTTAACCCAATCATGGGCTCCCAAAAGTAGCATGATCTGTTCCTAATAGATAAATTCCAGTGTACTGATTCCCTGCTTTTGCTGTTCACACCTTACTGGCTATAGCCCCATGCTTGCAATTAACTCTACAAAACCTAATGCACAAGGTTTGGAGGTGCTCAGAGCTTCAGAGCAGAAGCCCCTCTGAGCCCGCCAGTGTAATAAATCTGAGTATTCCAACCCTCCGAGTGGTGCTTGTCTCTTGTGATGCTGACTTTGTCCACACGTCTGGTAATGGACATCTGAGGTGTGTAGTTATTAGAGAATCTGCACCTGCTAGCCCCAAGATCTGCGTGAATCCTCTTCAGTCATGTGCAGGGCTGGGCATCTGAATTCTCTGTGATTGAAGTGAGTAATAGACATTGACAATTAATTCACTGATTTCTATACAGAACACTTTAAACATGACCTCAGTTTAAAAATCAATACTCCTAAGCACTTAGTAAAATGTTTCACATGAGAGGTGTTCTGTTCCATGTAGAGGTATCATTTGCCATTAGTCACAGTTCATAAGTCCTAAGTAACAGACATCCGCCTTGTGATGAGTCTAGTTTTATCTAAAAGTCTTAGAGAGAAGAGGTGAGTTATGACTTCTCAAATTCAAATTTTATAATCGGCAGTTCTCTTGATTTTGCCTTTGACCCAGTGGTTTTTGAGATTGTGTTAGTTAGTTTCCTCGTATTTGTGGAGTTTTTTAATTTTGTGCTGTAATTGATTTCTAGTTTCATTTCATGGTGCAACAAAAGATTCTTGGTATGATGTCAATCTTCTTCAATTTGTGACATAACATGTGATGTATCCTGGAGAATGTTTTGTTTTCACTTGAAAAGAGTGTGAATTATTCTGCAACTGGATGAAAAGTTCTGTGTATGTCTGTTAGGTCCATTTGTCTAAAGTGTTGTTTAGGTCCAGTGGTTGTTTATTGATTTCTGTCTCAATGTGCTATCCGCTGTTGATAATCAGATAGAGAGATGCTAACTATTGTACTGCATTAAATTTCTCCTTTCAGGTCTGTCAATGTTTGCGTCACATATTTAGACGATCTGCTATTAGATGTGTATAAGTAGTTGCAATTGTTACAACTTCCTAGTGAACTGACATGTTTATAATTACATAACACATTTTTTGTCGCATTTTTGGCTAAACGTCACATTTGTCTGGGACAAGTATAATAGCCACTCCTGCTTTGTTTCGGTCACCATTTTCATGGAATATCTTTTACCTTCACTTTACTTTCAGCCTATGTGTGTCCTTAAATCTAAGATGAATTCTTGCAGACAGCATATAGGTGGATCTTGGCTTTTTAATCCGTTCAGCCACTATGTATCTTTTTATTAGGGAGTTTAGCCCATTTACAGCTAAAATAATGTTTGATCAAGAATGACTTACTGCTGTCATTTTTGAACTTTGTTTGTCTTGCAGTTTTTCTCTCTTTTTCTTTTTTCTTTCTTTTTTCTTTTGTGGACAGGTGTAGTATTCTTAGTGGGCAGTGTTTCTTTACCTTGCAATATTTTGGCTTATGTTATCCCAGTCTTTTCTGGCCTCCAAAACACCGGCGGTGACAGTCCCCGTGGCGCTGAGCCGCGGGCGCGTCCTGCTCTCGGCACAGATTGGACTCGCAGGCCGATGAGGGGGTGACTGTCTCCGCGCTCCCAGGATCTCGTGTGTTGGGGGAAGCCGTGTGGCCTGGCCTGGTCGAACAGCATCCGCCTGTGCCCCTCCAGCCGCGGGGACCGACCCGAGCCGATCGGACGCGGCCTGCGCCATGCCGCCGCGGGGGAAAGGGACAGGGTGTCCCGCGCCCGGGCCGCCGGCGGCTAGGTGGTCCGGCCCTCGTCTGCGTCCCTTGGACGACTGCTCCTGAGGCGAGGAGCGGCCCGGGCCCAGTGCGGTGAGGCCGGGGATTGGCGCGCTGGGGTTCCCGGTCGGTCGTCGGAGGCGCCTCCTTGGATGAAATGTTTTCTGAGTCCCGATGGATCCGGAGACGTGGCTGAGCCGGCCCCTGTTGGCGCGGGAGGCCAGGGAGGGCGCCCCCCGGCCCGTAAGCCTGCCCGCGTGGGTTCCGGTGGCATTTGAGGGACCGAGACTTCATCGGGACTCGGGGACCGGCACGGGGGCGTCCTGCGAGGGATGTGGGGGAGGCAGGCTTTCCCCGGCCCGGGGCCCGGGGCCCGGTGCTCGGGAGCGGCCCCTCGTGGGGGGGCCCTCTCGTCGGAGGCGCCTCTGTGGCATCTCCCCAAGTCCCCGGCCACGCGGGCGAGAAACGGGCAGGGCGTCCCCGGCCCGATCCCGATCCCGTCTCCCTCTCGTCCCTTCCCATTCCCACTGCTCCTCCTCCTCCTCCTCCTCCTCTTCCTCCTCCTCCTCCTCAACCCCTCCCCTCGCCCCTCCCCCTAAACCCTCCCTCGCCCCTCCCCCTAAACCCCTCCCCTCACCCCTCCCCCTACCACCCCCCCCCCCGCGCGCGACGGTCGATCAGATGGCCCCCGAGAGCTTCGGGTCTGCCATTAATGGGGGTAGGGTTGGGGGCAGGTGGCCGGACCGAGATCCGGGGCCCCCCCCTGCAAATCGTGGACCCGACCCGTTTCCGGGCGCTGTCATTTTTTCTGTCGTGTCGGGCATTTTGTGCCAGCAGATAGGTGGTGATACGGTGTTCCTCGGTGTCTGTCACCGATTGTTGGGTCTCCGGACGCGTGTGGGGTTCTGGGCTTTTTCTCTGCGTGAGGCCTGGCCTGGCAGCATCCGATTCTGCTTCTGACACTCGAGCCGCCCGCCCGGGCCTGCGCGCCGGCTCTCGTGTGTGCGTCCGGCTGACGTGGCCCGTGGTGCGGCCTCCGGACTCCGGTGGCCCGAGGGCGGTGGGGTGAGGTGGCGACGTGGGTCTTTTACCCCGTGTGCTCCCCGTCGCAGGCACCCGGTGGTGGCTGGCACGAGCCCACCCTCATACGCTCCGTGCCGCGTGTCAGGCATTCTCCGCCTGGGGTCGTTGGCCGCTCTCCTTGGAGAGGACCGAGGAGTGGGTGGCGCCTGGTGAGGCTGAAGCAGGCCCCCTCTGGTGGTTGTCCTCGCCGCGCCCTCCCCTCTGGGGCTTCCCTGCCCCATGGCTCGCTCGCTCGCTCACCTGACTGATGCGGTGGTGTCATGCTCTCCCGGGCCGGGCCTAAGCCGCGCCAGACGAGGGACGGGACGTTCATGGTAAACGTGGCCTTTCTTCTCGCTCTGCCTGCGGGCCCCTCGTCTCTCCTCCGCCGCCCGTGGGTGGCGGGGCAAGGAAGGGGTGCGGACTCCGGCCCGACCTCGGTCTCCCGTGCCTTGTGGTGTTGGCGGGGCCGGGGTCTTGTGACGCGGCAGACACTCTCGCCTCCTGGCCTGCTCGGCGTCTTGTCTCGCGAGGGGCCCTCCCCCGCAGTGGGGGAGGGCTGCCCCGCCGCCACGCCACGTTATCCCCTGGTCGGGGTGTGAGCGTGTGTCTCGCCTTGGCCCTCTGTGGTGCCCCTGGAGCGCTCCAGGTTGTCCCTCAGGTGCCCGAGGCCGAGCGGTGGCATCGCTCCCGGTCCCCAGCGAGTCCTCTCGGGTAACCCCTGTGGTGGTCGTGTGTCCCGAGCGACTCTTGAGGAGCGCGGAGGGGTCGAGATGGTAAGCGAGGCGTGGCCGCTCCCCACCCGCGGTGGGGCCCGGGCCGCCTCCTGATCGTCGCCCTCACCCTGTACCGTGGGGGACTGATGTGGCCGGGCGCACGCCGGGTGGGTCCCCCTCTGCGGGGTTCGCGCCCGGGCGTGGGAGCGAACGTGGTGGGGCCGGGTGATGGGCCGTTGTGGGCGCGCGTGTGTCTCGTCCCCACGCGGTCTTGGGTGCGCCTCCTCGCGAGGCGGCACGGGCTTTCCCCGGTCCCGACCGCGAACGCTCGCTTTTCGGCCCACCGCTTACCCCTCCCGCAGACCCCTCCCGCCCAGCCGAGCGCTGGCGTCCACCTTGGCGGACTGCCGTGGGCCTGAAGGGGGCACGCTGGGTAGGGGGCGATGTGCCCTCGGTGAGAGGAAGCCTTCTCTAGCGATCTGAGAGGGGAGCCTTGGGGTACCGGACAACCCCCAGCCGCCGCTCCTCCATCCAGAGCGTGCAGTCACCACGGGGGTGACTGCCACAGCGTGTGGGCAGGGCCCCGTCGCTTTGGCGTGTGGGTTGCGCGGGCCCCGCGGTGGGGCCGTGTGCTGCTCTCTGCCTGCTGTGGCGCGCGCCTCCCCCCTCCGAGTCGGGGGAGGGTTCTGCCGGGACGGGCCCGGCGTCTGGCGCGGGGCCGTGTGTGCGCGCGGCCTTTGCCTCACCGGCGCGTGCCGTGGGGGAGGGGGAAGGCGGTCCACCCCGACTCTGTGCCCCCCCCCGTCTCCCCGCCGCGAGGAGCCACCCCACCTGTTCTGGTCCCGAGGCGCAGCCACCGGTGGCGATGCGTGGGCTACGGGTCGGGCCGCCTCGCTCGGGAGCGTTTCCCCGGGCCGCGAGGCCTGGGGGCGAGCCAGACGAAGCTGGATGATGTGGCGTGGTGGACGGACAGACGAGACAGACGGACGAGTGAGCGAGCGGAAGGGGCTATCCTCTCGAGTTGGGGGTTAGCCTGCTGCGCGCGAGTCCCGGCGGCGGGGCCGGGGTGTGGGACGAACCGCCGAGGGTTGGCGGAGGCCGGCCGGCGTCCTGGGCGTCGTGGGGCCGCCCCCACGTGTGGGGGCGGTGGGATCCTGCGGTTGTTTCCCCGGCGGCCCGGTCGTGTCTCGGGATTTCCTCTTCCCTGGGCTGGTGCCCGCCCACACCCCCCACCCCTGCTGCGTCCGTCGCTCTTGCGCGCGAGCGGCCCCTCCCCGTCGTCGGCGGCCCTCCCCTGCCCGGACCGATGGCCACCCGCGCCGAGCCTTCCCCCGCCGACCCCGCGCCCTGGACCAGAACGTGGCCTCACCGCGTGTGGGTGCTGTCCCTCCGCTGGAGGTGGCCCCGGGTGAAGCGTCGTCGGACCCGCCGGGGTAGGCGGGGTGCTTCAGCACGGCACGGCACGAACGTTTGGGTGTGCGTCGGGGCAGGGCAGCGCCGGCCCGTGCGGCGGGAGAGCCTTGCGGTGGGCCGCTCTGAGGCTCTGCGGTGTCGGGCGAGGGTGGCCCTGAGCCCCCGTGAGGGTGCCGTGGGGTGCCGAGGAGAGAGCCAGTCGGCGCCTTGGGTGCCGCGGGGCCGCCCCCGTGCCGGAGGGCCTGTGGCGCTGAGACCCCGTGTCGCACCCCGGCGGTCGACTCGCGTCTGCGTTGCTGGCGCGGGCCCCTGGCGGTGGCTCCACGGCCCTCCTCTCCTGCTTGCCGGCTTCCAGGCGGCGTCGCCCGTCCGCGGGCGCGCCGGCCGTGGGCCGCTGCTTCCTCGCTCGTCCTGTCCTCTCTCCGTCCGTCCGTCCTCTCCCCCGTCCGCCCGTCCCTTGGGGCCGCGCCACGGCGCGTTACGCTTCCCTCCGCGCCGGCGGCGTTGCGCTGTCTGCGTCCCCGGGCCCGTGGCGGTCGGCCCCCTCGCCGCGGTGGCGGCTCGGGGGGCCTTCGGGGCCGGCTCCGTCCTCCGCCACCTCCCGTCGCGCCGCGCCCCGCGCCCCCGCTGGCGTCTCGCGCACCCCGCGTCCGGCACGGACGGTCCCGTTTCCGCCCCGCCGCGCCGCGCGCTCCCCCACCCCGGGGCGTGCGCGCGCGTGTGTGCGCGCGCGGTCTCGCCTACCTCGCCTACCTGGTTGATCCTGCCAGTAAGGAGCATATGCTTGTCTCAAAGATGAAGCCGTGCATGTCTTAAGTACGCACGGCCGGTACAGTGAAACTGCGAATGGCTCACTCAATCATTTATGGTTCCTTTGGTCGCTCGCTCCTCTCCTACTTGGCTAACTGTGGTAATTCTAGAGCTAATACATGCCGACGGGCGCTGACCCCCTTCGCGGGGGGGATGCGTGCATTTATCAGATCAAAACCAACCCGGTCAGCCTCCCCCCGGCCCCGGACCGGGGGTGGGGGGCGGGCGCCGGCGGCTTTGGTGACTCTAGATAACCTCGGGCCGATGGATCGCACGCCCCCCGTGGCGGCGACGACCCATTGGAACGTCTGCCCTATCAACTTTGGATGGTAGTCGCCGTGCCTACCATGGTGACCACGGGTGACGGGGAATCAGGGTTCGATTCCGGAGAGGGAGCCTGAGAAACGGCTACCACATCCAAGGAAGGCAGCAGGCGCGCCAATTACCCACTCCCGACCCGGGGAGGTAGTGACGGCAAACCCTACAGGACTCTTTCGAGGCCCTGTAATTGGAATGAGTCCACTGGAAATCCTTTGGCGAGCATCCGTTGGAGGGCAAGTCTGGTGCCAGCAGCCGCGGTAATTCCAGCTCCAAGAGCGTATACGAAAGTTGCTGCGGCTGGAAAGCTCGGAGTTGGCTCTTGGGAGCGAGCGGGCGGGCGGGCGGGCGTTCCGCCGCGAGGCGAGCCGCCGGCCGTCCCCGCCCCTCGCCTCCCGGCGCCCCCTCGATGCTCTTAGGCGAGTGTCCCGCGGGGCCCGTAGCGTTTACTTGGAAACAATGAGCGTGTTCAAAGCAGGCCCGAGCCGCCTGGATACCGCAGCTAGGAAGAATGGACTAGGACCGCGGTTCTATTCTGTTGGTTTCCGGAACTGAGGCCGTGATTAAGAGGGACGGCCGGGGGCATTCGTATTGCGCCGCTAGAGGTGAAATTCTTGGACCGGCGCAAGACGGACCAGAGCGAAAGCATTTGCCAAGAATGTTTTCGTTAATCAAGAACGAAAGTCCGGAGGTTCGAAGACGGTCGGATACCGTCGTGGTTCCGACCATAAACGATGCCGGCTGGCGAGGCGGCGGCGTTAGTCCCATGACCCGCCGGGCAGCTTCCGGGAAACCAAAGCCTTTGGGTTGCGGGGGGCGTATGGTTGCAAAGCTGACACTTGAAGGAATTGACGGAAGGGCACCGGCAGGAGTGGAGCCTGCGGCTTAATGGGACTCAACACGGGAACCCTCGCCCGGCCCGGACACGGACAGGATTGACAGACTGCTGGCTCTTTCTCGGGTCCGTGGGTGGCGGTGCATGGCCCTCCTTAGTCGGTGGAGCGATTTGTCCGGTTAATTCCGACAACGAGCGAGACTCTGGCATGCTAACTCGTTACGCGACCCCCGAGCGGTCGGCGTCCCCCAACCTCTCAGAGGGACAAGTGGCGTTCAGCCAGGCGAGATCGAGCAACAACGGGTCTGTGATGCCCTTAGGTGTCCGGGGCTGCACGCGCGCTACACTGACTGGCTCAGCGTGCGCCTACCCTACGCCGGCAGGCGCGGGTAGCCCGTTGAACCCCATTCGTGATGGGGATCGGGGATTGCAACTCTTCCCCAGGAACGAGGAATTCCCAGGAAGTGCGGGTCATAAGCTTGCGTTGATGAAGTCCCTGCCCTTGGGAGGCCCTCGGATCGGCCCCGCCGGGGTGGGCCCACGGCCCTGGCGGAGCGCCGAGAAGACGGTCGAACTTGACTATCGGGAGGAAGTCAAAGTCGTAACAAGGTTTCCGTTAGGTGAGCCTGCGGAAGGATCATTAACGCGCGTGCGCAGCAGAGCGGCGCGAAGCGAAGCGAGGGCGCCTGGCCAGCGCCTTCGCCCGCCCCGCCCGCCCGCTTGCTCGCTCGCTTTTCCCACCCGTGCGGCGCGGGACGGTCGGACGGACGGGAGAGGGAGGAGAGGGCGGCCGGAGGTGTGCCGCGGGCGGGCCTGCCCCGCCTGCCCGGGCGGGCGGGTGGCCTGGCCGGTCCGGACCGGGCCGGGCCGGCGGTCGTCCCGGAGGGGAGGGAGAGGGAAACAGTGGCGGGTTGGCGTGCAAGGGACGGCTTGTGGGGCGGCTCTCGTTCGCCTCCCTTCCCCGCCCGTCTCCCCCCGCCCCCTCCTGCTCCTGCGCACCGCGTGCCCCCCACCCGTGGTCTCGGCCGGACGGCCTCCTGTCCCGAGGCGACGCCGCGTCTGCCCGCGGCGCCTCCGGCGACCGTGTCTCTCTCTCTCTCTCTCCCCGCCCGGCCTCCACGCCACTTGCCGAGAGGAGGGTCCGAGGGCTCTGTGGGCTGTGCCAGCCCCCCTCCGCACGCCGCGCCCTCGTCTTTCCGGCGCCGGCCGCTCCTCGCGGCCGCGGCCGCCTCCGGCTGCTCGCCGCCCTGGGCCGGTCCCCACGGGTCGTCGTCGGCCCTCTGCTCCTCCGATCCCGCCGCCCCGCCTTGCCACGTGCCTCTCGGCTTCCCCCCCCACCCGAGCGAGCTTCGGGCCTCTTTTCCCAGGCCGGGCCTGCCGGCCGGCTCACGCCTCTCGCCTCTCGCTTCCCGCCCCACACGCCCAAGGCGCCCCGCCCGTTGTGCTCCGCGTCGCATCGTGGGCCCCCCTCGTCCCCCGTGGCGAGAAGGGGAACCCCGGAACGCGGGTGCGGGTTGGTGGCCCTGCAGGGCCTTGGGGTTTGGGGGTGGAGGTGGGAAGGAGGGCGGGCGGTCTGTCTGGACGCGGGGGGCAACGGGGTAAGGTTGCCGTCGGCAGGCGTTGGCGGTGTGGGACTCGGTGGGGGGGCGGGGGCCGGCCGGTGCCCGGTGTGGCCCCGTGTCGTTGGCCGGAGTGTGGCGGTCGGCGTCGGGGCGGTGGCCGACGTTTGGGGCCGGGGGGTCCTGCCGTCCACGACTCGCCCGCCTCGCCCTCTCCAGGTACCTAGCGCGTCCCGGCGCGGAGGTTTAAAGACCCTTAGGGGGGAGTCGCCCGTCCGCCTTGGGGTCGGGGCGGTCGGGCCCGTGGGGACTCGCGGGGTCCGTCCCTCGTCGTCCCCCAGACTCCGCCTCCCCGGGGCCGGGGCACCGCGCCACGTGGCTCGCCGCCGCCGCGGGCGTCGGGTGGGGCCTGGCCCGGCGGACGGTCGGTGGCCGCGTGTTCGGCGCGCCCCCAACGCGTCCCTGCGGGAGGCGGGAACCCCCGGGCGCCTGTGGGGTGTCCGAGCCGGCACGCGCCGTGTCGGTGCCGGCTGCGCCCCGTTGTGAAACCTCGCCGGCCCGAGGCGACCCACCGGCGCACGGGCCTCTGTGGCGCCCGCGCGTCGTGGACGCGGGGTGGTCGTGGCCCGAGGCAGGCCGACTTCCCCTTCTTTTTCCGGTTCGACGTGCGGTCGACCAGAAGCAGAGGCTCCACACGGCTCCAGCGGGCCTCGCACGGGACCACGAGTGTCCCGTGTGGTTCGCGTCCCAGTCGCTCCCGCGACCACGGTGGATCCCGTTGTGTCCTGCGGGCTACGCGGCCCTCTCGCTCCCCGTGTCGTCAGGGGATCCCCGAGCGGATTCTTGCCCACACCGAGGTCGACCAGCCGTCGCGGGCCTCTCGGCTCCCCGCGGCCCGAGGGATTGTGCTCCGTGTGCCTATGCGGCTTACCTGGCCTCCTGCGGCCCCAAGGATCTCTAGTCAAACGGGCGTCCTTGGTTATTGGAGGACATGGGTTGCTTCACGTCATGGAGGGATTTTTATTTTGCATGCTTGGCTTAAGTCTGTCTGTCTGTCTGTCTTTGTCTGTATGTGATGTGTGTAATGCATGCGTGTACGTCTCTATGGACTTTACTTTCTTCGGGCGGGTAGGCGTCATTAGGCTTGGTTTTTTTTTTTTTGTTTTTTGGTTTTTTTTCCACTTCTACATGAACACACACGTATGTTCCTTGTCCCGTTCTCTTTCGCTGTGAGCCACCGAGAGAGCCTGTCTGTACTTCGCCGTGTTCCACGGTACCATCGTGTTTATCTAGTCTACATGTTGAAATCCCAGTCCCGTCCCACCGCCCTTACCCCTGACAACCTCAAGTTTGTATTCTGTCGGTCTGTTTCTGTTTTGTTTGTTAGTTTGTTCGTTTGCTTTTGGAAATCTCTTCACCTAGGACTGTAACTGTTTGTACGAAACAGATAGTAATAGAATCTCAAGCCCATCCTACCGTGAACAAAACGTTTCAAAGAGGAAGAAAGGAAGGAGAAGGGGGGGAAAAAGTCTCTATATTTCCTTGCTTCCCTCTGCCACTCACTCTTGATGATTTCGATGTCTTCTTTTACAATTTTGTGTTTATTCTGTTTGGAATGAACGGTAGTGATCACCTTTCCGGGGATGAGTGTCTCATTTTTGTACCATCCTGCTGCTTCTCTATTTAGAGTAGACCTGTTGATGTTTCTTTTCGCATGGGTTGAGTGTTGCTAAACTCTTTTTAGTTCTTGCTTGTCTGTGAAGTTCTTTACCTCTCCTTCTATTCTAAAGCATAGCTTTGCTGGATAGAGTATCCTAGGCTGCATCTTTTTGTTTTGTTTTTCCTTTAAGAATTTCAATAGCTCTTGCCACTCCCTTCTGGCCTGACGTGTTTGTGTAGAGAAATCCGCTGAGAGGCTTATGGGGGTTCCCTTGGAACGCACTCTTTGCTTTTCTCTTGCCTAAAGGCATTTAGGATCATTGCTTTATCCTTGACTCTGGCCGTCTTGATTAGGATATGTCTCCGTGTGGGTCTGTTTGAGTTCCTCCTGTTTGGCACCCTCTGAGCCTCCTGGACTTGGCTATCTGATTCCTTCTTTAGAGTTGGGAAATTTTCAGTCATGCTTTCTTCAAATACCTTTTCGATCCCCTTGCTTCTTTCTTCCCCTTCTGGAACCCCTATTGTGCGTAGATGGGCACGCTTTCTTTCGATGGTCCCGTAGGTCCCTAAGATTGTTTTCGTTGCTCTTTGTTTTTCTCTCAGCTGTTCTGATTGGGTTCTTTCTGTTGTCCTGTCTCCTAGGCCACTTATTCGCTCCTCGGCGTGATCTAGCCTCCTTTGGACAGCCTTTAGACCACTCCTCATGTCAGCCAATGAGTTTACCAGTTCTCCTTGATTTCGTTTTTGACGTACAGTATATATGTAAACACTATCTCTTGTAGTTCCTTCGGTACTTGGATCACTCCTTTTATGAAATCTTGATCTAGCAGGCTATCCGTGTCTATTTCGTGGATCGTGCTTTCAGGGAAATTCCCCTCTGGCTCTTTTCATTGGGAGTGGTTCCTCTGCTTCCTCATGCTGCTCCTATCTCTCTGGCCCTGCGGCTTAAGGAGTATCAGTTATCTATCGTGGTCCTTAGGGAGTTTATGTATTTATCTAAAGCCTATACAGGAATAAAACTTTAAAAGGGGGGGGGGCAGAGAGAGGGAGGGAGAGGGAGACGGAGAGGGGGAGAGGGGGAGAGATAGAGACAGAGACAGAGACAGAGACAGAGGGGGAGAGGGGGAGGGGGGTGGGGGAGCCGGATTTTCAAAGAATGAAGGAAAAAAAGTTTGAAAACAGTGTACAATCAATAATAGAAGAGCAAGTGGAAGCAGAAGAGCGATCGAGTTGAGACGTCTTTTAGTAACCTTAATAAAATGGAGAAAAAAAAATCGAGAAACGATATCTGAAACCTGTGAATAATCACTAACAGGAGATCAAAACCAAGAGAACGAAAAAGGAAAGGGGGTGGATGTTTAAAAATAATAATAATAAAAAGATTTTCAATGAAACATTTAAAAGGGATTAAAACCGTAAACGTATACGACTGTTCAAAAGTAAAGGTTAAAAAGGTAGCAGAAGGTAAAACCGATAGAAAAGAGATTAAAAAAGAGAAAGGAAAAGGAAAAAAAAAGGGGGGGCGGGAGGACGTGTTCTCCTGGAGACGGTGCGCTCTTAACGGTTTCACCGAGAAGTCTTTCTGTCGTCGCCCTGTTTCCGTGAACTCAGCTTGCTGTTTCCGCAGGCCCTCCGTCGGCGCCCTCGGTCTGTGCCGCTCTCGGTGCCTGTGGGCTAGTACGTCGCGCCCCCTCCCGGCACCGCGGTCGGATGCTGCGTTCCTGCCGGGAAGGAGGGTGGCTGGCTGGCCGCCCGCCCTCTCCCGGCCCCGGTCGTTCCGCTGCTCTGTGCGGGCTGTGTGCTCCGCCTCGGGTCGGCGGCGCTCCTCTCCGTAGGTGGGCTCGGGGAAGACCGTGGAACCGCCCCGCCCCTGCTGCGTCCCAGAACTCGGCTCCTTCTTAGTCTTGGTGGCGCGAGTTCTCTGAGGTACCGGGGCAGAAATATCCTATGTGCCTCGGGCTGTAAACGAGTCTCAGTCCTGCCTAGAAGGCTGCGCAGCCCCCGGGCGCGGATTCGAGTCTCGGCCCCGCCCCCGCCCGCATGCTGCGCGCCGGAGGCTGTGGCGGCTGTGGCTGCGCCCCGCCTCTCTTCTCGCGAGGAGCGCCGGTGATGGCGCCGCGGGTCTGAGGGGACGGAGGCTACGGCGCCCCTCCCCCCAGGGCACACCGGCCGTGTTGCTTTGCCTTTCTTTTCCCGTCATGTACGGGGGTGGCGGTGGGGGTGGGGGTGGGGGTGGGGGGTGGGGGCGGGCGGGCTGTTCTGCTCTGTATCCCCTCCCGGCCACGGCGCACGCGGCACGGTCCTCCGCCCGGCTCGTGCGGCCTGTCCCGGCCCCCCGCTGCCGGCCTGCGACTCGGGCTGCGTATCGCGGGGACCCGCTGTGCCCGTTTCACTTGGATCGGTCGGCCAAGGGGTGCTCCGGGCAGATCTGAGGCTCGGGGGCGCCCCCTCCGTCCCGCCGGCCTCTCCGACGAGCCCTATTCCTCCTCTGCCGCTCCCTCCCCGCGGGACCGGTCCCTCCCGCACTGTTTTGCTTTTTACTCTTTCTTTTCTCCTACCAGATTTTGGGCGTCTTTGTCTTTCGAAGAGGGCGGTGTTCTGTCGGAGTTCCGCAGGTGCTCTGATTGGCCGAGTGGGTCCGTCGGTGTGAGTTTTGGTGTGTTGGTGGGAGATGGTGAGCTTCGAGCGTCCTTCTACTCCGCCGTCTTGCTTCTCCTCGGGTTATTTTTGAAGAGTAGGTGCTGGGGATTGAACCCTGGGCCTTTAGTTTTTGCATGCTAAGCACGGGCTCTACTGCTGGATCTCTAGGCCCTCCCCACCGCAACCCCCCCCCTTCCCACCGCCTCCATAGTACTCGATGAATCTCCTACCTAGATATCTATGCTTCCTTGGAATAGGGCCGTCCTTTTCTTCATCGGATGGATGGACGTCTGTGGATTCGTCTCGTTTCTCTACACTGCGGTGGGTGGCATCGGGGCGTGGGGTGGGGTTGAGTGGCGTGGGCTGGGAACTGTTCTTCACGTGTAGAGGTGGAGTGGAGCGATGAGGATGGCGACTTTTTCCCCGAGTGCTCGCGCCGGCTGACGGAGGCCTGTGGTCTGACTTGGAAGAGGACTCGGGTGACCGGAAAAGGGCCCGTGTGGGGTCGTTGTGGAGGGAGGAACTCCACCCCCCCCCCAGCCCCAGCCCCAGCCCTGGCACTCGTCCCTCATCGAGGGACGGTCGGCCGAAAACAAACGAAAGCTGTCAGAGGTGGGGGTGGGGGTGAAGGGATGTGTGTGTGTGTGTGTGTGTGTGTGTGTGTCTGTGTGTGTGTGCCGTGTGTGTGTGTCCCCGTTCCCCGTACCACGGTCCCTGGTCGAGCCCCCCCCCCCCCCGGAGCAGAGAAACGCACGCCAGGCCGTCCGTGCTCCTGGTTGTCCGGCCGCGTGTCCCCGCCGCCCAGAGATCCCGAACCGTCCCGCTCGCTCCCCTGCCGGGTGCCGTGTGCCACCTGCCTGTCGGCCGGGCGCTATTTTAGACCCTGCGAAGAAGTCGACCGGACGGCCGGGCCGGGCCGGGCCGAGCCGGGCCGAGCCGAGCCGAGCTGAGCTGAGCACGTCCAGGCCGAGGTGGGTGGTGCTGGGTTCAGAGGAGTGGGGTACAAGCGGGAGGCGGGTGTCGATGGAGGGGAGGGGAGAGGAATGGGGGAGGGGAGGGGAGGGGGAGCAGGGATGACGGTGGGGTGGGGGTGGAAGGGATGGTAGCCATCCTATGACTTTCTCTCCCCACCCCGCCTTTGGCAAGTCTGTTAAGAGTGACGAGGTTGTGCTGGTTTCTGGCTGGTGCACACCATAGTGACTGTGTTCTTCTTTTTCCTGGTCTTTTTCAGGAACCCTCGCCCCGAGGGACTGAATCTAGTGCCCTGTGCTGCGCGGTACGACCTAGGGGTCGAATCTGCCAGGAGAGGACTTACAAGGATTTGGAGGATCCTGGAAAACTGCTACCGTCCGGAATCCTACATGGATGTTCAAGATCTTGTGGATGGACGGACGGAAGACGGAGCGAATGGAGGCCCCGCCCCATCCCCTGGACCCCTTGGCCCAGGAGGATCGAGATGGGTCTGGAAAGGACTCTTCCGACGAGGGTCTCAGGATGGACTTTCTCGGTCCGCGGAAGGTGTTTCTGCACAAAGAGGAAGAGAGGGGCGTTCTCGGCCGGAGAGCCCGAACCGCCTCCTTTCAGGGATCCGCTCCAGTCTGGGTCGGGGTCAGGGTCAGAACGCGACCACCGACAGCTCCCGTCCCTCGTCTTGGCTCTCCAACTTGGGAAACCCTCCTCCCTGCCCCCTCACCCATCTTCTCGTCAGCCTGCCTCCAGCTTCCCCGTGCCAACCACCTCTCTCATGCTGCCGGACTTTCCTCCCCCTTGGGCCGCCAGGAAGCTCTCCCGCTCCTCCACGTGCTTTGGCTTGGAATCCCTGACAAACACAAGCGGTGCTGGAGGGCGGGGCCGGGGGCGGTGGCAGAAGGACTCCCTTCATCTTATGGGAGCGATTTTTATCTCCAAAGGTGGCGACTGAGAAAACACATAATATCACTCAGAAGAACACCCATGTGTAGTCTCCCTGACCTAGATCCGTGTCTGTCTGTCTCTCTCTGCCTCTCTCTCCATTTCGCTATTCTGCGTGTGTCTGTGTGTGTGTGCGTGTGCGCGCGCGCGCGCGGGCGCCCGCGCATGCGTGTCTGTCTGTCTCCCTTGTCTCTCCTCTCCTCTCCCCTCCTCTCCTCTTCCCTGTTCTCCCTTCCCTTCCCCCCTCACCCCTCCGCTCCTCTCTTCTCCCCTCCCCACCACTCCTCTCCTCTCCCCTCGCCTCCTCTCGCTTCCCCTTCCCTCCCCTCTTTTCCCTCCTCTCCTTTCCTGTCCTCTCCCCTTTTATCCCTCCTCTCCTCTGCTCGCTCTCTCTCTCTCTCCCTCCCCCTTTCCCTTCCCTCCCCCCTCCCTACACCCCCCAACCCCTACCTTCACAGGGCCTCATAGATCGCAATCGGTTTCCATGAAATGTGATGAAGAGGGAATGAAGTTTAGAATGATATCCCCATGCCTTCGAAACCTTCTTCCCCAGGGATAGCGAGTTATTTGTGGTTGTGTTTGTTTTCGTTTTCCTTGTTGTTGTTTTGGGGCGCATCGAGGGCGCAGGAGGCTTTGGGAGTGAGGGTGATGTTTCTCTTTCTGTCTGTCTCCTCCTTAGGAAGGATTTTAAGAGGAGGGAGGACTCACAGAAATCTACCATCTCTTCTCGTACTGCAGCTGTGTTTGAGCTTCCTATACGATCTGGGCGGAACACTCCCCACCCTCACCTCAAGCCGCCATCGCCGCCCCCTCAGCCCCCTGCACCCCCGTCCAGTCCCGCGCTTGGGGCCGTGGTTGAGCATGGGGGGATGTTGGCGGGGTGGTCGTTGGTGGGGGTTAGGGTGGTGAAGGAAACCAGAAACCAGACCACTGTGGCACGTGGCTGATCGGGGCTTCAGGGTGAAGGAGGATGAATAAAATGGCCGGAATTAGGCTAACGGATTGCCTCTTCTTTTTTAGGCGGGGGAGGGGAGGGGAGGATCATTAGGTCATTCATTCATTCATTCATTCATTCATTTGCTTGGGGGGGATTTCATTCGGTTTCTTATGCTCACCCTTGAAACGATCAACTGTTCTGACTGACCGGTTGCTGCTCACGGTTCCAGGCCCGTTGTTGAAACTGGAAGCTATCGATCTTACTGTTTCTACTGTATTTCAGTCATTGCAAGTCATCATCGTGCTGGGTCTCTGAGTCCTTCTCCGAGGAGGAGGTCGGTCACGGGACTAGTGACCTGACAAAATAGCCTGAGTGACCAAGAAGGCCACGCCTTGAGTGCTTATGAGATAACGAGATCTAACCGCCAGCCTCTATAGAATGGGTCACCTGGGAGGCATCGTGACACCATTCTGAGTCTTCTGCTGAGAAAACGATTCTGTGGATGGCGATCGATGCTTGATTGTTTGAGCTATGGCTCTAGAACCACCCCACCCACTCCATCCCCAAGGTGGGTACACAGTTTTGAAGACGCTAGCCTGCTGTGAATCCCCTTTGCCCGGCAGAGCGATAAAATGGCCTCTTTGCTTCTAAGCTCCAAGACCTCGCCTCTGGATTCTTGGGCTCGTCGGGGACGGGGCCCGATCTTTCGGCAACAAGCGTGCTTCAGAAACAGCGGATGCCCGAGAAGGACACGCTGCCTCTCCCTCTTCTTCCGGGCCTGAAATGAGGAGGAAAAAAAGTCGCTTCCCCTGGAAGCCGGAGTCCGGAGCCCGCCATCCGGAGGGACTTCTGGCTTGGCCTTCTCCTGGGGTGGGGGGAGGGCACGCCACCGCACGTGTTCTTTGTCAACTCCCCGTTTCTCTCTTCTCGAGTTATCTCTTAGGGACGGCTCCCACACTGGATGAAAACAGACAGACAGGCTGGTATCTCTCCCTACCCCACCCTTCGCCCCCCAAATGACTGATCTCCTGTCCCATCAAAATCACCACTTGTTTTCCAACGTGGCTTTCTTGGATCCTGGAGGACTGACGTCAACTTAGAGCCGAGACGGGCGCAGAACTGAAGGAGCTTCTCAGCTGGCCTAAGAAGTCTGTCGTCGTGATGTGGGAGGCATTCTTTACGAGGGACCTATCTGACTAAGTGCTTGACCGCCTTTTGGACTTTGAACCACCTTGGAGATAGGAACTAGGATGAGAGGGCCCCCGAAATAGCTCAGCAAACTCTTCTCCACCCTTAGAAGAGAGACAGACAGACAGACAGACAGACAATGTGTGTGTGTGTGTGTGTGTGTGTCTGTCTGTCTGACTGACTGTCGGTCTGTCTGCCTGTTTATTGTAGGAACTCTCTGTCAATGGAAGTATAGTTGACTTACAATGTCGTGTTCATTTATGACGTACGGCATAGTGATTCACTTATTCACACACACACACACACACGTATAATTTTTCAGGATAGGTTATTATAAGCTATTGAACGTAGTTCCCTGTGCTAGACAGTAGGACCTACTTGTGTACCTAGTTTGTCTAGGGTGGTTTATAGCTGCTAATCCCAAACTCCTGATTTATCCCTCCACCCTACCCTGTTCCTCCACCCTACCCTGTCCCCTGTGTTAACCATCGGTTTCTTTTCCATGTCTGCGAGTCCAGTCTGTTTCTGTTTTGTAAATAGGTTCCTTGGAGTCTTTTTAAAATGGAGTTATTTATGTATGGATGGGTGTCTTGACTTACTTTCAGATCCCACCTAGAAGTGATGGCATAGGATATCTGTCTTTCTCTGGGTGACTGACTTCACTAAAACTACGGAACGCTTCACGTATGGGCGTGTGTCGTCCACATTCAGGGGCCGTGCTGATCTTCTCTTGATGGTTCCCATGTTAGTCTATGTGCTGTGGCAGCAAGCGCTTTCCTTAGGGTTTTTGTCTCAACCTGAAAGCCGGCCCGGAGACTGAAGGACTTCTAGTTGCCTCCACTATCTGCCTAGGACCCTCTCCACGAACGTTTCCCATTTTCTCTCACCCTTTTGTCTTGGCATCATTGAGTACGAAAACGCTCCGTCTCCTGAAGCCCTGCAGACTGAAGCTGGACAACGGGAGGTAAACGTCAGAGAAATGGCCACAACTGCTCCTGTGGAAACCATCCTCGGGACTGTTTTCGGGGGAGCCGCTCAGAGAGTTGAGCCGAACACCCCAGGACATCATCAGAGGCATTTCAAACTGCTCGAGCCGTTTCGAAGACCCCGATGTGTGGAAATCTCCTACCAGACTGACCCCCTACTCCCGGCCCTGATTCTGGTTTCTCATCTGCTCCGATGATTCACCTCTGTGCTGGACTTTGGTTGTCCACACAAGTGCCTCTTAGGCGATACCTGACTGCTTGCTCCCTAGGCCTAGCTTCAGAAGCCCATCGACACCACCGCCTCCTGAGACGAGATACTACAACTGTTTTCTTGAACAGACCTGTTCTCAGAACTAAGAAACTGGGTCCATGAAACGCAGGCCCCCTAGGAAACCATTCCCTCCCTCCTGCCCCCTGACCGCACGCACGCACGCATGCACGCACGGACGCACACGCACACGCACAGTGAACAGCCCAGCTTTTAATGTGTAAAACTTCCAGGGAAGTTACAGAATAGGGAAACGTTGGGGTCCAGAGTAGGCTGCCCCAAAATGTGCCCGATGGATTATGCTGAATGAAAGGGACTTCACAACTGGCCAAGGGGGAGGGTATAGGTCAGTGGTAGAGTGTGTGCTTAGCAAGCAAGAGCAAGGTCCTGGGTTTAATCCCCAGTACCTCCGGTCAAAAATAAATGCATAAAATCGAATTCCTCTCCCCGCCCCCCCCGAAGTATACACTGCTGTATGTCAACTCTGTCTCAATAAAACTGGAAGGAAAAAAAGAAAAAAAATAAAGAATGATTTAACAAAAGAAAGAAAGAAACAAAGAAAGAACTGCCCGAGGCAAGAGGTACACTCTGGCCCTCCTTTCTGCCTCCCTGGAAGAAGGGAAAAAGAATTTGTTTTTTTAAGTCTCCCATCCCAGAGGAATCTATCAAGTCAGAGGTCTGCTTCCATGCCCTTCCATGATTCTCAAACGGTTTAGTGGGGTTTACCCAGGTCAGGAAAAGGAGGGGACTCCTTTGGCCTGAGACCAGGCGAGATTCTCCCCCTCCCTCCCGCCTCCCTCCGTGCAGTTGGGACGGGGTGGCCTAAGGAAGGGGAAATTGAAACCAAAAAACAAAAGCCGTTCAACGGAGAGGAGCCGGAGGCCAAGTCAAAGGCTCGGACCTGAGCACAGAGCTTTCTGCATTTGAATGAAGCGATTGAACGAGGCCCTGCCGAATGGATCCTCCTGACCGTCCCCGCCCCCGCTTCCAGGAGACAGTCCAGTTGATTTAGGACCCGATTTGGGACCGATCGGTGGAGGAGGCCTGGGCGGCAGCGGGGGCGGGGGGTGGGGGTTGCGCGGGCTGGGGCGGGTCCATCGGTCGCTCCAGCTCTGCCTGCCTGCCTGCCTGCCTGCCTGCCTGCCTGCCTGCCTGCGGGGCTGAGGCCTGAGGGCCACGCTGGCTCCTGCCACTCAGGGAAACTTCTGCGGGTGTTGCCGAAAGATCGCCCTCCCCCACCCCGTCCCTGACGAGCCAAATAACCCAGAGGCAGGGTCTTAGAGTTTAGAAGAAAAGAGGCAGCTTGATTGCTTTGCTGGGCAAAGGGGACTCACAGCAGGCTAGTGCCTTCCAAACTGTGAACCCGTCTTGGGGTTGGGGTTTCATGCTTCTGTGGACGAACAGGTTGGAGCATGAAAGGGAATCACAACAGGCTGGGGCATAAAAGGTGCTCATGATCAACAAGGGTCTCTGATGAAACTTCCTCTTAAATCTGGATGAGTGTCTGGTAACATGGGACCTCCTGGTGGTCTAGTAGGTCATCAGCCCGTGACCTTCTTTATTTGGTCAGACTCACCCGGCAGCAGCAGCAGCGCCACGGAGGAACTCGGGGTGGGGGGGTGGGGGTGGGAGGGGGCTGGTCGTTCTCCTGAGCTTATCCTCCCGTGACTCCCTTCCTGGGGAAAGACTCAGACGCCAAACATGACTGTCAATTTCAACGATCGGAGGAAGGTCAAATCAAACAGTTAGAATCGACAACTTTAGCTGCTTTGAACAGTGGGCCTGGGGCTGGGAGTGGTGTCTGGTCAGTCGAGTCTGCTGATAGTTCTAAAAGCAAGCAGTAAGCATAAAGCCAAAAATTGGCTTAGCCTAAGTGCGGCCACTTCATGATTCCTCCTTCACCGGGGGCCGAGGCGTGGGGGAGGCCGGGGGTGGGGGACACGACTGAGGTGGCGGCGAACTCCTCCGTGAATGCTCGGAGCCGAACTGCTCTCTGGGCCTAGGTCTGAAAAAGGCCTGAGTCTCAGCTATGACAGATTCTCTCTCTCTCTCTGGGCACATGGACTGACTCGCCCCGCATCCTCCCATCCTGTCAGACCCTTTGGACTCACAGCCCCACCCGAGGAGTTCTTTGGCCTCGTCCAGAAAAAGCAAACACACGCACGAACAAAACCAACCGAGCACACAGAAACCCTGCTGATCTCCTTGGACCCCATTCACTTCGGAGAGTCCCTCTCGTAGAAATCCCCTCAGCTCGATGATTTCACCATAGCCGCCTCCCTTTCTCTGGCACAGTGACCCCCCCACCCCCACCCCTGCGTGGGCCCTGTCCCTCTACCTATCAAAAGCCAAAGCCCAGGAGAAAAGAAAATCAGAATGCTGCTCTGAGCCACTGGATATGTGAAAGGAGCCAAACAGAAAGCCGAAGTAACCGAACCAGCCGAACACCGAAAGCGAACAGACAGATTTCCCAGAAAGAAGGGCACGCTGACCCTGGCCCCTTTTCTTCCTGGAATCAGGACATAACATAGATCTACACCCCACCCCCGACCCCACCCTCCCCAGATGTCTTCTTTATGCCGGAACGAGAGTGACGTTCTTAGTGTCAATGGTGCTGTTTTGGAAATGACAGGCCAGCCAAGAAACAAGCACCACTCGGAGGGTTGGAGTACTCAGATTTCTTACGCCGGCGGGCTCAGAGGGGCTTCTGCTCCTAAGCCCTGAGCACCCCCAAGACGTGCACGTGAGGTTTTCTAGGGTTAAGTACAAGCTTGGGGTATTCGGCCAATAGGCACGCGATAGCTTTAGCAACATCATTATCACAAGAGTAGAGGCAGTGAGGCGGCAAACCGACATTTCAAGGCCAGATATGTCTCTTTGAAAATCCAGCTGGCTAGCAAAGCATGAATAGGGAATCAGCAAACCGACACTTATTAATTTAGATTTACGAGTTAGCCCAGCAGACCTCAGATCAGGAATCCGACACTTGTTAGATTAGTGACTTAGCTTGTTATCCCAGCTGGGCTTTTCCTTCACAGTGTAAAGCAAAGGAGGAGAGAATTCTGTACAAACAGACCTCGATGAAAAGAATCCTCATCCTCTTTTAGGCCCCCACCTCAACACACACGCGTGCGCGCACGCGCACACACACACTCACACACATGCACGCACGCGCGCGTATAGTTACTCCTGCTCTCTCTCTCTCCCTCTTCCTTCTTTTACTGATTTTTATAAAATGTTTACTGATAACACAGAAAAAATTGCTTAAATGTTGTCCAGGAATGATATTCATTTTTGAAAACATGATATATATTGTAAAGGATTTGGGCTCCCTGAGAAAAATCCCAGTCCAGGCACGATTGTATAGCACCTCCTTTCACTTTCAAGTATCTCATTTCAGACAATAAAGTAGCCAGTCATCTTCCTTGTGCATGACGTTTGTAACTGACACAAGTCAAACGGCACAAAATTCAGACCCAATCTCCTGATCCCTATGATTCTCATATTCTTTTTCTTAAGCGACCCTAGAAGCTATGGGTCTGTGCCAACCACCCGTGGCTGTTCAGCATTTCTTCCATTATCTTTATGTTGTCCTGTTTCTTGGAAGTATTCGTGCATCTACTTTTCCCGATGGTCTGTCTCTGTCTCTGTCTCTCACTCTTTTCTCCTTCTTTTTTATGGGGGGGGGGAGGAGAGGGATGGGTTTGATTAGGTTATTTATTTATTTTAATGGTGGTTCTGGGGACTGAACCCAGGACATCATGCATGCTAAGCAGACACTCTAACGCTGATCTATATCCTTCTCTCCACCGCCCCCTCCCGACCCTCCAGCACCGGCCCCCCTCCTCGGACAGGGCCTGTCTTTGCTCAACCCAATAGAAGAGCATTTATGTTTTGCCAGTTTTCTGGGTCCTTCTTTGTTTCATAAAACTGAGAAGAAATACACTTGGAAGTTCTCTCCTATGCATTGAACAGACTGAAGATCCTTTAAATAACCAAATGAGGTGGAAGTGCAGAGAGTACCATACAGGAACACACCGAGGCACATCGTCATCAAATTGACCAAATTTAAGGGTAAGGAGAAAATATTAAAATGAGCGAGAGAAAAACAACAAATAACATATAAGGGAACTCCCGTAAGGTTATCAGCTGATTTTTCAGCAGAAACTCTACAGGCCAGAAGTGGGTGGCACAACATATTTAAAGTGATTAAAGGGGAAAACTGACAGCCAAGAATAATCTATTCAGCATGGCTCTCGTTCAGATTTGAGGGAGAAATCAAAAGTATCACAGATAAACAAAAGCTACAATATTTCAGCACCATCAAGCCGGCTTTACAAGGAATGTTAAAGGATCCTCTCAAGTCATCAAACCCTAAGAAAAGAGAACAAAAAATGACAGAGAAAGGGAGGGAGGGAGGGGAGAGAGAGAGAGGGAGAGAAAGAGAGAGAGAGGAAACCTACGAAAGATTGCTTTGCCTGTTTAGGGTCTTCCGTTGTTCCTTATAAATTTTGAAATTGTTTGTTCTAGTTCTGTGAGGAATGTCGTGAGTATTTTGACAGGGGTTGCATGGAACCTGCGGATTGCTTTGGGTAGCGTGGCCATTTTGATCGTATTGATTCTTCCAATGCAAGAGCACAAGACAGCTTTCCATTTCTTTGTGTCATTTCAGATTCTGGAGTATACATAACCTCCTCGAATAAGTTTACTACTAAGCATTTTACTGTTTATGACGCAAAGGAATTGTTTATCCCAGTAATAAAACTCTGGTTTTTAAGGTGGAGCGGGGAAAACAAAAAAAAGGAAAGGAAGGGCCACAAATGGCAAAATATCCCTCTTTCTTAAGGGTGAATTGTATTTCATTACGTGTGTGAGTGTGTGTGTGTGTGTGTGTGGGTGGGTGTGGGCACGCGTGAGTATGTGTGTCTGTGGGTGTGTGGGTGTGTCCCCCCTCTTCTTTATCTATTCCAATATTGACGTGCACTTAGGATGCTTCCGTATCTTGGCAATTATAAATGATGTTGCTGTTAATAGCAGGGTGTATGTATCTTTTTGAATTCATTCTTATTTTGCGGTTGGCTTTCTTCCTTGGATAACTATGGAAGTTTAAAAAGCTAAAGCGCTAAACCTTCCTGGAAACAATGAACAGTACATATATGTCAACTGAAAAATATACGGGCAGTAGAAAATTAAAAAATAAAGAAATGAATAAAAAAGAAAGAAAGACAAGGAAATTAGCTATCAAGCCATGAAAGACATGGAAGAAACTTAAAAGACATCTTACTAAATCAAAGAAACCGGTCTGAAAATGTTACCAACTGGACAATTCCAACCAAAGGACATCCTGGAAAAGGCAAAGCTCTAGAAACAATCAAAAGACCGTGGTATCCAGGGGTTTTGGGGAGAGGGGGGGAAGGAGGAATGAACAGATGCAGCGTGAGGGATTTTTTAAGGCGATGAATTTATTCTGTAGGATACCATAGTGGTGGCTACGTGTCATTCTACATTTGTCAAAACCCATAGAACGGACGACATCAAGAGTGAACCGTCATGTAAACTATGGGCTTTGATTGATAATAACGTGCCCATGTCGGACCATCAGGTTTACCAAAGAGGCCACCCTGATGAGGGATGTTGAGGGGAGGGGAGGATATATGTGTGGGTGGGGAGGGCTATGTGAGAACGCTCTGTACTTTCTGCTCAATTCTGCTGTGAGCCTGAAACTGCTCTAGGAAATAAAGTCTATTAATCAAAAAACAAACACAAACACAAACACAAACACAACGAAACAAAACGAAACACCCAAACGAGGTGAACCTGGATTCAGTCCTCCAGAGTGGAGCTGGACGGCCAGTGGGAGGAACTTGGTTGCAGACATAGTCCTGTCTCCGGGAGGGGCACGTTGTCCCCTCCCTCTACACATCTTGAGTCCTCGGGGCTGGACTGATCCAAAAATGGGCCCCAGAAGGATCGTTGAGCAGGAGCGACAGGGAACCTCCTGTCTTTCATTCAAGCACTCATGAGGCCCCGAAGCAGGCAGCTTTTCTCCGTTTTAGGACAAGAAATCAGCCCTTTGTGCGGAATGGACCGGGCTGAGAGACTTTGGTTTTGGGTGACCCGTCCGTGAAGAATCGAGACGGAGTTTGGGTTTTGGGGGGGAAGCCCCTGAAAGAAGTCACGAGGTTGGTCGGTTTCTCTAGGCTTCCGGGGCCTGAAGGCTCTGAGTGGGTGATCAGGGTGTTTTCCTAAGTCCAGATGCAGGGAGGGCGCCCTCCACGGAAGTGATTGATTTCCCGCTTCCAGGGAGACAGAAAGAAGAGTCTGAGGGTCCGGTCCCTCTTGCGTCTGCTGGCCCCTCGGCTTCTTCGGTCACTCTCATTTCTAACCTATCCGTGTGCCACGGAGGCGCACACATGTTTGGGGTGGCCTCCCCTGGGTCCCGACACCCGCATCAATGGGGGGAGGGGGGGCATGAGTGGTCAGAACTGTATCAAGCTCAAGGGCGCCACCAACCGGTTTCCAAAACAAATCTGCCAGCAGCTGCTAGCTGCAGCCTGGTCGTTTCAAAGTTCCCGCCTTGCTCTTGCGGTGTGTTTTCTTTCGTTTCCCCGTCTCCACTTGCCCCGTGGGCTCGTCTGCTGACACACACTTCCAGTGCTTCTTTCTTGCATCTGTGTCTCCTGGGCTGCAGTCCCAAGAACCCTCCCATCCCCCCCCGCCCCACCCAATAAGCTCGTTCCTTTACCCTCCACCAGGTCTCCTGGCTTGGGAATCTCGGTTCACACCACGTGTCTCGTGTCCTCTCTGACTTCACGGGCCCAGCCATCCACCCTAAGGAGACGGAGGGAGGGAAGGAAGGCTTTGACCTGGCGACCTTCCTTGCCGGCATCCTCCGGATTTTGGACCCGGCAGTGTGCCACCCGCCATACCACTCTCACCCTGAGGCCTAGCCCTCGGGGCTCCGTCCACGCGGAATCCTGAACGCGGACGGACCTGGACGGCGGGCGGATTGGGGGTGGGGGCTGGAGGGGCCTGCTTCATCACTGCCGGAACCGTGGAGGCGACCGAGACAGACGCGTCCTTCAAGAGGTGAAGGGACATGTAGCCCGGGCTAGGTCCGTGCCACGGCATGTGATTTGGCTCTAAAAAGGAAACCAGGGGCCCGTGGAGCCGAGAGACCTGTGGGAGACAGGCGGGGCAGTTTCTGCGTGCACACGACCCCCTGAAAGAAGCCAATCTGAAAAGGTGGCATCCTGTAGGGTACCGGCTCTGGATGACGTTCATTCTCAAAAGGGCAAAAGGGCAATTCTGGGTCCTCATATAAATGGAATCATCCAGTATTAGTCCTTTCATGACTGGTTTATTTCATTTGGTATAAGGTCTTCAGGGTTCAGCCACATTGTAGCATGTGTCAGAATTTCCTTCCTTTTTAGGGCTGAATAATATTCTGTTATATGTATGGCCATAATCTGCTTATGGTGTGAACTCTTTCATATAACAGATAAGAAGTTTTTGTCATAAGCAGATACTTTATTTCCCACTTGATTTTTTGTAGGTTATGTTTTTGAACATCTATAATTGTAAATTTTTATGTAAGTAGACCTACTTTCCTTTGATGTTTATATATATTTTTCATTCATCTGGGATTTATTTGGAACATCACTTGACACTGAAATTAAACCCAGGAAGAATCCAGAGCCAGGGTTAATCTACTTCTTGTTGGAATGTCTTCTATAGGCTCACTTTTTTTTTTAAGCCAGGCAGGAAGGAAACATTGCATGACTATGCTCCCACTTTGCATACCTTTCTAGCCTTCCTCTCTTCATCCTATTTACCCCTCTAATCAGTTTAAATGTTATGTTTATAAAATTAACATATTAAGGTACTTGGATTCCTCTTCAAGGTAAGAGAAGACTCTAGGTCTCTGGAGTTAATACATTCAGTTTCTTCTGGTCTGAGATATATTGTTGATATTACAGTTGATTGTTGATATATTCAGCCCTTGCTAAGGGCCCAGCCCTCTCCCCACCAAGTATTTGCATGAATTCACTCACTTATTTAATCCCACAGACAATTGTGAGGTAGGCAGTTATTAGGCCTGTTTTTCAGGTTGATAGGAGGTGCCATAAGGAGATTTACTGTAACCTAAATATTGGAATCCACAGCTATTCTTCAGGTGCTTTAAATGAAAGAAAACTAAAAATCAAAAATCTGAAATAGTAACCACTAACACAGTGCTAAATGTGTACTGGGAACATTAAGGTATTAACTAATTTGATCTCAGCCCCTTGAGGTAGGCACAATAAAATAAGTAATGTGTTGTTGAATGACTTTTATATCACTTACAATCTGCTTTTGATGACTTTACTATTTCTTGTCTATGTCTTAAGATTGCTTTCTCTCTCCCATTCAGGGAGTGTATTGATTCTAATTAGAGTAATTAAAACTTACTTGGGGCATGATGTTTGAGCTTTGTATCAGACAGGAGTATAAACTAAAGCCCCCAGCTAGTTGATAACCAGATTAGATTATTTGCTTGAAGAGTTAGCATACACACAGCACAGAATTCAAAAGGTGAGGAAGGATTCCCAGTGCAAGAGTGTCTCCTTCCAACTTATGTGTTGCCTTCCAGATCCCCTTGCTGGAGGAAACCAACTTTACTGGTGCTTAACCAGCAATACTTATGTGCAGGCCCATGGATTATACATAAACTTGTTTCATAAAATGGTAACAAAATAGACATACTAAGGTACATTTTGATTTTTACTTTAAAAATTTTAGAAATTATAATTTGAAATATATGAAATTTACCCACTTAACTCAGTTTTAAATGTATCATTTGGTAATGTTACCGACATTGACATTATGGTGTAACAGACCTCTAGAACTTCTCCAACTTGCAAGATCGAAACTTTGTGCCCATAAACAGCTCCTCACTTCTCTCCCTCATACACCTTGCTTTTTAAAAAAATATTGTAGATACAGAAGTATATTTAAGAATGTGTATGTATGGAGAGGCCTATTTTCATGTAGCAAATTTATAGTAGATATTGTTTCATATCTGCAGACACACTGCCCATCCTTTTTAATTGCTCCAAAGTGTTACATTTTATGGATGTGACCTAATCTGTGTAATCAGTTCCTAGTTATGTGCAGTTATGTTGTTTCTGATCTTGGAAGCTGTGACAACCATGCACCTCTCTGAGGCACCTTGGTTTAGATGTCCCTTGACTTGACAATGGAATTTGATTTTGTCTCATAGTCTTAGTTCAGAGACTTTCTCTTCAGTAGGTGAGTTTCTCACTGGTACATGCTGATGATTTTAGTGATAATAATGCACTTTCACTGAGTACATGCCCCATGCGATGAGCACTTTGTTTAGACTTCTGTGAAGTCAGAGCTAATTATGCATGGAGAGAGGAAATCACTTTCCAAACTTGGTAAAATCGAAGGTGGGATGTAGCTGGGCTGATTGGAGTTGGAGCTCTCCTGTTGCCCATGCTGGCATGGCCTGGTCTGTGTGGCAGGCATGTGTGGTCCCAGCTGCTTTTCTGGTGCTGCGCTTTCTAGTTTTAGTGTGTTTTATTTATGTATGGATATTTTAAAACTCAGGCTTGACTTTCTCTTTGGTTTCTGTTGGGTGCATATTAGTCTGATAATTGGTAAAACATATTTTAACATAACTGTACTTTTGCATAAGATATTTACCTGTATTTGTTTAGAGATGATTACTTCCTACTGTGCTTAGTGACCAAGTTGGTACATGTCCACATTTCTTACCTCCCCCTCCTTTCTTCTATCACCTGCTTTTGATTGTTTATGTTAGTGAATTTACTCTGATATTTATGTTTGTGACTTTATGTTTACTGGTGTCTCTGCTGCTCTACCAAGAAAACAATATCTTTTGATTCCATGACACAAGGGCATCAGTGTCTTTATATTTTCCTCCTTTCCATCTGTGCCTGTCAACTTGATACTATTCCTGTTGTTTTAATTTATAATATTTACATTCTGTTCTATAGCTATAGATTCTCCCAGAAAAGTATTTATCCCTACATCTTAAATGGACTACTTGCTCACTGTAAGTCTTTGGCTGTACTTTGTGCATTCTTATTGTTTGGCTAAAGCTTATTGTCTGATGGTTAATTCATGAAGGGTTCATAGAAACCAAATTCTCTCAAGTTGTATGTTTAAAGATATTTTGTTTTTGCAAAAGACTTGACTGGCAATGTGGCCAGATGTAGAATTCTGGGGTCATATTTTCCTGCCAGAATAGTCTGTAAATGTGGCCCCTTGTGTCCCAGTGTTCTGCATGCAGCTGTGCCAATGGCTGAGACAGGCTGCCCTTTTCCTGCTATAAGAGTATGTTGCTCTGCTCAATAAGCCTAACAAAACACCATAGGCTGAGTGGCTTCAACAACAGACATTTGTTTTCTCACAGCTCTGGGGGCTTTAGGTCTGAGATCAAGGTGCCATCATGGTTGGTCTATGGTGAGATCTCTCTTCCTGGCTTGCAGACGGCCTCCTTCTCACCAGGTCCTCGTGTGGCTCTTCCTCTGTGTGTGAGTGAGAGAGAGCTCCCTGATCCCTCTGCCTTTTCCTGCAGAGATGTTAATGCTGTCCTGTGACCTCAGTGATCCTGGATTACCCCTCTAGGGGCTTCATCTCCAAACACAGTCACCTGAGGGTTGCAGCTCCAGCATAAGAGTTTTGGGACACAAAGCTCAGTATGTAACAAAGGGTAATGTGGATTTTAATTTATTTATTTATTTTGTCAAAAGGCCTAGATTTTTTTTTCCTTTCTTTTTTTTTTCTCTTTGTTTTCTCTCTTTTTCCTCCAGCTTAAATATGTGATGTAAATCCATATTTATTAACATGGAAAAATGTTCAACATATTGCTGAATGACAAAAAGCATGTTTATTTATTTTTATCTTTCTGTAATCCTGTTAATTTCCTCCTATTAGATAATACTTATTATTTTAAATAGACATTTCAAAAAATTCAGATATCTATGTCATGATTTTCATCTGCTTTATTTTTATATTTTTCGGGGTACATGTTTTTATCTGCCATTTGTTTTTTCCTATTTTCTCTTTCCCCTCTCTTTTTCTATGAGTGTTTTTATATGGTGTTTGGCTAGTCTCTTTGTGTTCTTTCCTCATCTTTGAGTGAGGGGAGCTCTTCCTGAACTGGCTGTGTGTGCGAGTTTAGGCTGGGTGGCGGGCAGCGTCTGGGTGAAGCAGCTTCTGTCCCAAGCTTGTGTTTCTCACAGCAGATGGTGGAGGTGTAACTTCTCACCTTGCCTCCTGTGCTCTGAGGGGAGGGCCTGTGGAGTGAGGCTTCTGCAGCTGTGCTGCTCAGACTGCTCTGGTTCCAAGCAAGGGCTCTCTGCTTTTGCTCTTCTCTGGAGAACTGGATATTACCTGGTATCTGAAGTCCCTGGTGTTCCCTTTCCTTGTCCTCCCTCATCTGGTCTCGGTGGGGTTGTTATTGCCCTTGGCAGCTCACTGCCCGTCTCTTCAGATTCACGGTGTTTGGGCATTCTGTTATCCGAGGTGGAGTTTCCTTCTCTGTAGCTTGTTCTTGTTTTGGGGTCGATTAGTAAGAGCAGAAGTGTTTAGAGAGGGTTTGATTTCTCAAAGATTTTTAAACCCCACAGCCAAAATATGTTTAATCAATCACTCTGGGTATACTCTGTCTGTCAAATTAAGGAGTTGTACAGAATCTTAATGAACATGCTTTTAGATCAAGTTTTTGTGGTTCTGATGTAATTACATGAAATTTGGGTGAACGCTAAATATAGTGAATGTTTCCTTACAGACAGAACCTCCACTGAATACACCAGAAAATAGAGAATATCTTGCAGAAATTATGTTCAAATTATTTAATGTACCAGGACTGTACATTGCAGTTCAGGTAAGGACAAGAGACTTTCGTGATTCTCAAGTGACCCTAGTTGTCTATTGTGGAAGAAATGGTGATTCTAGAGGCCTCTGTAAGATTGTGTGGTGTGGTTTCCTTTCCCATGCACTCAAGAGCACATGAACTCATCCCATTCTGGTCCAAGCTCAAACACTGTACAGAGCAAGTTCTGTGATTTATGGTTTTACTGCTGGTGTAGAGTTTGTCCAGCTTTTGTCTGTTTACATTCATTAAAATCTCAGGTATCCTCAGGGAGACAAGATCAAGATGTAGGTGTGGTTCTTTGGCTTCTTTTACTTCTGATCATAAAAAAGAAAATATACTATAGAATCTGTTAAAACAAAGCAAAACAAAACAAAATAAATGCCTTTCAAGGGTTGCCCCTTGTGGATCTGAGCTCCTGTGGTTCCATGAGTTTGCAGAACTTCCCCTGAAGCTGCTTGTTCTTCGTGGGGGGTTTTGTTGGTTTTAGGTGTAATGTATCTGCCACTCTGTATAAGGGAATTGACTGAAATTTGGGGGACTAAATGATAAAATTGTTTTCCAAAATGTTTCCTGCATATTCTATTCCCTTACTTGTAGGAAAAAAGAGGAGGAGTTGCATAGATGATTAACTTGGAAGATTCCACATGCCGTGTCCTCTGTGTGGTGATTCTCAGTACACAGTGATGTCTTAAAGGCTCTGAAAATGCCTGCATTAGAAAACTCTGTTTATTCCACCACTTCCAAATTTAACCAGAAATATTCCCCCACCCCTAAGCTGTTTTTGTTCCATGGAATAGGAGACACTTTAGGAAACAGTGGCCCAGTGGTTCTCAAAGTGGTCTATGCAGCAAGGTCTCCTCAAAAGTTTTTTTTTCAAAATACACATTCTCAGAATTTATATCAGACCACGGGTTTCCAGCCTCAGAATTTTGGATCGGGCAGTCCTCGTGGGAGGGGCAGGTACTGAGCTGTGTGTTGTGGGATGTCTAGCAGCACCTCAGGTCTTGACCCACCAGGGGAAGCACCACCACCAGCCTCCCCTCCCCCAAGTGTGACAGCGAGAAATGGCACCAGATGTTGCCAGATGCTCCTTGGGGGCAAAATTGCCCCTGGTTGAGAACCACCATCCTGGTTCTGCCAGATGAGAATTTCTGGGTGCCAGGCCCAGTATTTTGTCTTTCTAAAGTCTCCACAAGTAGTCTTATTGCAATCCACCTGTGGACCCACACTGGGAACCAGTGGATTAGAAATTAAAACCTCCTGATTCCACAATAAAATTCCTTTCTCTCTGGCTTTTCTTAGCAAAGCGTTGATTTCTCTTACTGAGTTGACTCCTCCAGATTAAGTGCACAAAACATACATGTTAGTTGTCCACTTTGGAATTTGGATTTGGGAGGAAGATAGAAGGTAGGAAAGGGAAAGGTCATTCAGACTCTGTAAGAAAGAAAGGGCTTATTGCTCAAACCTGAAGATAGGATGGTGGAACACTTGAGAAAGTCCCCATGCTGATGGTCTCCGTGGTATTTGTGAAGGCACTGCTGGCCTTAGCTGTGTACTGGACATCATGACAAGTTGGTGAACACACATTAACAGGAATCATCATTGACAGCAGAGATGGGGTCATTCACACTATCCCAGTGATCAGCAGGGCACCGAGTTCTACTCTGTCTGTGGGCCTAACCTGATTTGAGGTGAAGGAAACAGTAAAAAAAAAAAAAAAACCCTTCTGTTAATTAAAGCACCACTTTTGAAGACATACCTGTACTTAGCAAAGGTAACAAGAGCTTTTTAACCCAGGTGTGTGAGAAAATGGAAGATGCTTAGTGTCTGTGGCACTGGCAGTTGGAAATTTGCAGTAGCAGATTTGTGCAGTCGGGTGTCAGCAGTCGTCTGATGTCCCTGGGCTCTGCTTGGCCCTGGTGTCACTTTGCCAGTAGGGTCTTCCTGGCTTTCATTCTGAACTGTCATCTGGATATCAGTGGGTGCGGCGCATGACCATTTGGAGGGTGATTCTGTGTTCTCTGACAAGATCAGGCTGGAGAGGATTTGCTTCTTGTTTTTCAAAAATTATTTAAGAGCCAAAAAGGAGAGATTATTCACCTTGACTTGCAGGATGCTCTGCAATGTCATTTTTTCGTTTTAATTTTCAAAATATTACAGAAGTGATTTCTAATTCAGGCTTCAAAAGACTATATATATATATATATATATATATATTTGGTAAAATGGACTAGTTAAATGTATTATTTAAAGCTTTTTTTTTTTAATTAATTGAAGCTATCTGGAGGGGGTTACATCGGGAAGTCAGACCTGCCTTTCCTCCTGCAGGTCCCTTCTTGGAGGCAACCCCTGATACTGATGTTTGTTATTTTGTGTATTACAAGTATCTTTTGTGCAAATACAGTTTTGTGTGTATATGTGCTAAGCTCCGTTTAAAAATGCAATAAATGAATCACTATGCTATACACTGGAAACTAACATAACTTTGCAAATCAACTAAGGCTTAAATTTAAAAAATGCAAACTAGGTTTTTTTAAAATCAATTCACTTATTTCAGTTAAAAAAATAGTCACTGTTTTATTTCAGGACGTTGCAGAGATGATGTACTAATATGCTGGTGCTTTAATACCTCAGAGTTCAGAAATCACTGCAGGGGGAGGCTGACGTGTCTACAGTCAGGAGGAAAAAGCCAAATCCTTCCCCTCTGTCCTCGCACCCTGCCAGTGTCCCCTTTGTCCTGGGGTGAGGAGAGGCAGGAGGCCTGCAGAGCATGCTCTGTGCTCGCAGCCCCTTCGGCCAGTCTCGGAACACTGCCCCCTCGTGGGTGTGAGGCGTTCTGGTGCCACTTGCTGTGCGGTCCTGCCTGGCTCTTCTCTGAGGTCACATCCTCAGAGGTCAGTTCAGGCCGAGATCAGGGCCTGTGCCTGTGGGCCTGCTTCCTGGCCTCCCCTGTGCATCTGAAACAAGTTTCACACTACGTGCAGGCCCACAGAGAAGGTTGTTGTTCAAATTTTTCTGTTTCTTAGTGCAGTTTTTTCCCCCTAATTATAAAAATTACACTTACTGTACAAAATTTAGATAAAATGGAGAAATGTAAAGAAGAAAATAGAGTGACCCACAAACCTACCCAGAAGACTGTGCCACAATTTTTTGGTATAGTCTACTGAGCTCTTTTTCTTAGACACACGATAAATGTTTTAAGCACAGTTGGGATACCCTCCATCCGATTTCCTGTTCTAATTGTACAATGTGCTCCTGAAGCTGTATTTTGCATATTGATTTATCCCTGATGTATCTTTATGGTTAAATACTCTGTGGAAAAATATTTAGAAACTACCTAACAGCCCATCATGTGGGTATAGCACAATTCACTTACTTGTTTTCCTACCATTGGCTGTGGGTTGTTTTTATATATTTAATCTGTGATGAAGCTGATACTTACTCAACATGGGTTGAATTAATTTTAGAAAATGTTATATGAAATATATAGAGTATAGAAATTGTGAATAGTTTCTGTTTGTGAGAGCTACTGTTCTTATGAATTTAAGTTTTTGATTTTAATAATGTATACATATCTATTATCTTGTTTTTGAATATTCTACAATTGGCTTGGGCTCCAGAGAAACGCTACACACTCTTTCACGTCAAGAAGTTGGGAATCTCAGAAGACATAAGAGGAATTCAGTCACCTTTTCTTGCAACTTCACTGGTAACTGTCTGTGCTTGTACTCGGTGGAACTGATACATCTGTCAGATGGATGAGGATTTGCTCCAGCCTTCTGTCTCCATGGGTGTGTGACAAGCAGCCGGTGCCATCAGGGAGCTCAGAGTGCCTCCTCTACCTGGTGCAGGTGGGGATTGTCAACTCTGCCCGGCTGCTACCACCAGCATGAGCTGGACCTTCCCATACTGTGGCCTGCATATTGAGTGGCAACCTAGGGGGCTGGTGAGGCCCTGGGGCCACACAGCAGCTCCTGGCCCTGCCCTGCTGGTGATTGCTGGCAGCCTGGTCACTGGCCCGGGAGGGCAGCTGGGTGAGCAGATCCAAGCTCCCCACAGCATGGATCTCACATAGCATAGGGTAGAAGGGGACCTGCCAGACAGTCCCTTCCTACCAAGTGCAGCCCTTACTAGAGTGAGCAGGTCAATTACTGAGTCCTTAGTGCATGCCTAAACCATGCTGTGTGCTTGACCTGCTGCCTGTCACTGGGTCTCTTCTGTGCACCCACTCGCCCCATATGATGGGTGAAGGTGCCAAGGCTGAAACATACGTGTTAACAGGTGTGGCCATGGTTACTCTGCCCACAGATGTGGAACTAGGATCTGAGTCCAGGTTGTCACACACTAAGTCCTGCATGCTAACCAGATTGTTGACTTTTAAATGCAAGCCAATTTGTAGTTGGTTTAAAAATTAATACTTAAACAGCAAAAGACCATAGATTGGTCCTTTATAAAGTAACTCTGTGTGCAATGGGCAGTTATTTTCATGGATAGAAGAGGAATCTCATGGTAAAGAAGACTGTGTAATTTGCCCAAAGTCAGACCATAATTTTGGGTGCAGGGGCCTTGGTTCAGCATGGGCCCCTGGGCCTTCTGCCCTCTCTGTCACAGCATCCAAAGAAGGCGGAATCCCAATAGACATAGAAGCACCTGTATTATCATTCAATTCATCAAAGTTCATGATCAACCGAGTGATTTTAATGCACCTAGATAAAGCAACTTTGTCACAACAGAACCTGCAGAGGGATTTCAGCTGATATCTCCACAGATTCATTGCAGGACAGGAAACAGGGACAAGACAAAGGCCAAATTCTGCATGACAAAAAGCTGCAGTCTAGTGTAGCCTATGCCACAAGAGTGCCCTTTACAATACTGGCCAATGTAGAGAATTTCACAGACCGGCCAATCGTAAAAGAATTCAGCAGTTCGAAATTTATCCTAAAAGAAAGATTGAGAATCCTTCCCAGAATAGAAAACAAGGAAGATGATCTGGAAATAAGAGAACCATCATTGGAAATGCAAGAGGTGCAATCATTTGCAAAGAATAATCGGAAAGTAAGCAAAGACGACGTCAAAATCCTAAGAATGGGAGAAGGAAGCAGGAAAACATAGGTGAGTTTCAGCACTTTATATTCCGAATCAGCTTATATGACTCTCTTAATCAAACGGAGTGCCACATGGCGTAATGTGTTTGCACAACAAGCAAACAACAAACAAAGTTCACACAACAAAAGCATACGGTTGACTGACATATATCTGAAGGAATGAAGAAAATTCAAAAGAAAATACTCAAAATGATGTCAAGGATCATTCAGCATGCTCTGACACAGTTTCGCTGCATGCATGTTCACAACACACTTGAACTTAGAAAACAGATGCGTGCATTAATATTCATAAATATTGATTCATAAGAGCACATCGTGACCTAACCCAAATGACTATTTTCAATAAAATGGGTCTATAGTCCATGATATAGGGTTACAAGCTTTCCATCAGGAGGAATGAATGTCATATTCAGGCCTACGAACAGAATAAATGGCATATGCCTACAACAAAGACAAGCTGCTCTGCCAAACCACAGTAGGAGCCAAGGAGACAGACAGTAAAGTGTATATTGGGATTGGTTTCATTTCTAGGAAATTCAGCTCCCATGAAACAAATGGATCTATGTTCTGAGAGTGTGGGTGTTTCAGCAGAAAAGCAACAGACAGATATGCATTCTGGGTGAATGGATATGATGCAAACATAAGATTCCTCTTGTGGGTCTTTGGGTACTGAGTTTAAAGACATGTGAATCCATAAAGTTAACATGGACATACTTCCTCCATTTGTGCTGTGTATAGAGAACTGCACATAAGGTAAGAGGAATGGAATATAAGAACCATGGGGCACTAGTGGAGAGAAACGCACTTACCTTAGGAAAATCTCGTCTGATGCAGCCCCTCCCCCAACTCTGACAAGATGCAGCTACCTTTAGGGATGGCAGTTACCGGTTGAATTCCAGGTGGAATAAAGGTGTGTTCCGCGTGGCTTGTTGTGGCTGGTGGATCCAATGTAACTGGGCCAAACCCTGTGGGTGGATCAGTGTCATGGAAGGGCTACTGCCCTATGTGAAGTTTGGGTTATGTCTCCTGTTCTGTAAGCTGTGTAAGTTCGAGATACTGCTGCTGCCCAATGGCCTGAGTTCACTGGTCAGTTTCCAGATCCTGAAAGGTCAGACAGTGGAAGTTCTGCCTGTCTCCAGCTTACTGGTGAGACTCTGAGTTACTCTGAGACATTCCCAGTCCTTTAGAAGTCAACTTTATGGGAGACACGAAGAGAAGTTTGCGGAAATGCTGGATGCACGGATTAAGGGGAGATGCAAAACATTGATGAGTGTGGTCCTGCTACAATTGAGAATACTGTCATGGAGACTTCTGTATAGAATGCTAGGCTCAAAATTCATTCATTCGACATACTGAGCCTCACTGATATTGGCAGAGACCTGCGGAGGATCAACGTGCACTTGAGGAAAGTACTCAATTCAGTGCTCCAAGAACGGGTCCAAGTTTCTGAACTCCTAAAACAGAAGAGATGGCAGAGATCATAAAAGCTCTCATGTTCTTGGAACAAGTCATGAGAATCCACATATCACAAGGGGCAATTACAAACTGCTAATACCACCAAGCACCAAGCCCTGGTAAGCCTTCTCCCAGGGTTGTGCCTTGCTATCAAGCACTTTCTCTTCCCTCCCCACCACTCAGGCATCCATTTCAAAGCATCAGCACCTGGGCTGAATGAATCCAGTAGGAGCAGAGTAAGCCCCTCCTAGAATCAGAGTTCAACCACACTCACATTCAGTGCACAAATGTGAGCTCCTCCATGGTCAACTACTCTCGATTAAAATAGATTGGAATTGAATTCTTAGATCACAGCCTGAAATGGTAACCTTCCCCTAGATTCAGAAAATGCTGGGGTATGTCTTCTTTGGGGTGAAGGGAGTGTGATAAGTGAGGGGAATCTTTGACTGAACTTTAATATGTATTAGGCCTCAGTTTTTCAAGACAGTATAGGTAGCTATTATAAGTCAGTTATTGAAATGAACTGTAAAAGTCACCATAGACATTTAGGGACACATGTTTTGTGGATTGTCTTTTCCCTTCAGTCAAGTCCCGGGTGCAGGATATCATGGGGTTTCAGTCTTGGATTGGTTAAATCGCTTTACCAAACATGATGGGATGATTAAATATTCTCATGGTTGATAGAAGAGCACCTGGTTCTGCATAGACTAGCAAAGCTGCAGCAGTCTTCTCATAGCTATAATGCCTCTAGGTGCTATTGGAATCAAGCCTACATATAAATATATTGTTTGAGTTTCCTTCTTTTCTCCTAGAGAGAAAAGTTGCCCCTTGAATTACCAACATTGGCCAGTACGTGTCATTGGTAGGAAATTGCACCACATGCACAAGGGAAATCCAGAGTGGTGGTTATTTCATGGTTCCAATATTCATATCATGGTTGCTCTTGTTGTTGAAAGCATCAACATTAAAGGGTTCACCTGTCCCCTTCACCACTTTGGACTGCTATTTTACATTGTTTCTGTCTATTTTTCTCTTAGAGTTGACAAACTGGTATCTGAAAATGACAAGTCTGGTTTGTAGCTTGATTCAGTATGTTTCAAAGATTAACTTCATTTTCATACAAATCCCAAAATACGTAAATCAATTCCATTAACCATTTGAAAGACTGCACCTGAGGTATCAACATGATGTCAATACTGGAGTCTTCAGACAATCCCTCCCACCATGGCTGTACAGATGAAAGAGCTAAATAAGAATCACATATCTGTGAGTTATGTCTGGAAAGTGTTGATTTATCGATGTCCAGTTGGAAGAGAACCAGTGCAAGCTTCGCTTACTCGCTGCCATGGCCACAGCAAGATAAACTGCGACTCACCCAGGCCTTGGCTCAGGACACTTGGTGAAGAGTGGCCTCTTATTTCCCAAGACAGAAGGAGACCTCCCAAAACCTGAAAGGAGGAGAAGGCAAAGTAGAAAGTGGAAACCAGTGCAGGACCTGGCCTCTGGTGAAGGAGCAGCAAAGGTGAAACTCTGCTTTACTTGGACACACACTCTCAAGCGGACTGGACGCATGGGATTGAAAGCACTGCACTGAGTGTTAGGAGAGTGCACAGCAGATGCTTGGCTGACAGAACTCAAAAATTCAGCACAGAATATCCCCACCATTGATTCCCAGACCAAGAACTGAGCTGCCAAATTTGAGCTAGCAGAGGCTGTGCAAGATGTGGGACAGGGGTATGGATGATGGCACACACTCAGTCTCAGTGATCTGGAGAGTGTTGTGGATTGTCGTTGCTCCTATCAAGAGAGCAAACCGGCCTGGGACCCCGTGAGAAAGCAACAACACTGGTGTGCGTGATTGAGTTTATCAAAATCTCCCTTGGCCACCTCCACTGCATCTGCACACCCAGATACCAATTTGGCATTTTGCCAATCGAGCACGTGTGGGGCTCAATCAGAGCCATCATGAATCAGGTCTGAGGGATCCAGGGGGCCTTGGGTTTGGAATCAGTATCCAAAGCCATAGGATCTGCCACTTTCACAGGCAGGACTGGGATTTGGGTTCTGGGGTGGAGGGGCTCCCCCAAGTGTCTGGACTTGACTCTGGGTGAGTTGGGCAGGTGGACAGTGGCTCAGTGTGGGTCCAAGTCCAGTGGAGGAGGTAGTGGGTTAGATCTAGAAGGACTCCTTCCGTGGTGGGAGGGCACACAAGGGAGGCAGGAGGCCAAGTCCAGGTGGCTGAGAACAGGGCATATCCTGCGTAGGCCTGCAGGGCATATGAAAACATCCAGTCTACAGAAGATGGAAACACGGCCCATACAAGGGCTCAGCTCAGATGTCACCTCCTCAGAGGAGCCTTCCCTGCCTGCACAGTCTACAGGGACAGCCTCCTCCACACATATCTCCCCAGCAGACACCTGCTTCAATTCCTGCATAGCATTCAGGACCCGGGCCCCTGCTCCGCACCCAGCCGTGGTTCCGCCGCCCAGAGGGAAAGCCCTCACAGGAGCCATCCCATCAAGCCCTGCACGACCTGGGCCCCACCTCTCTGTCTCCCCTGCCACCACTGTCTCCACCCGGCCCTCTCCTCCACCCTACACTCCTGACTTCCCCCAATCCTGTGTCCCTCCTAACATGTTGTGTGTGCTCACTGTGTCTCACCCACTGCATGCCTCCCACCCAGGTCAGTATCCAGCACACAGTAGGGCTCAGTAAGTAGAGAATGAATGACTCTTATCATCACTGCTGGGAAGACTTTTGCCTGTGGCCTACAGTGATCACACACCCGGCATACATTCGCTGCGGTCCTACTGTGTGCTGGGCGGGTTCCAGATACGGGGCACAGCAGGGAGTGAAGCAGGCGGGTCTCCATTCTAGTGCAGCAGACAGCCTGGTGGGGGACACAGAGAAAATTAAGTAAAATATACACAATGTCTGGCAGTGATAATTTCCTTGGAGAAAAATAAGGTCAGGGAGGACATTTGAGCAGATTCCTGGAGGTGTTTAAGAAGCAGGTGGAGAGAGATACTGGCTGAAAGAGCAGCCAGTGCAAAGGCCCTGAGGCCACAGTGGGATGCACTTGGAGGGTCTTAGTTATCCGTGTGAGTTCTTAGTCCTGCCTTGAGTATGTATGTTGCTTTTATTTGTAAACCTTGATTTCACCTTTATAGAAATTAACCTGCATCATCAATCTGCATAATTTAGCCAATTCTGTTTCAGGTGCTGTGGGCACAATGGCGGGCTAGTTACTTGGGTTGGTAAAGAATTAGCAGTGTCTCAGAAGCGTTTAGGAAAGTTTAATAGGGACACTGCTATAGGCCACATCGGGCCCCACAGACAAGTGGTGCCTGCATGAGCACCAAGGGTAGGTGTGTGGAGTCTGTTATTGGGGGTGTGCTGTGCACACAAGGAGGATGGGGCTGCATGATCAATTCATGCACAAGTACCTGGTTGGTTGTGAGATCTGTCAGGGGCTTCTCTGAACAAAATGCTTTACCAGTTTAATAAGGGAAGGATGTGAGGCCTCTCTTCCTGGGGAAATGAGTTTTCCTAGGGTAAACACACATCAAGTGAAGATGTTTTATAACTTGTGGAAATGCAGGTGTGCAAAGGGTCCTTCAGTGGGGAGTGGGAGGTAAGGTGCCACTGGGCTCTAGGCACACAGAGAGCCCAGGGATGAGGATGTATGACTCTGAAGAGTGCCAGCTGGCTTCACACCAGGGACTTTATGTGGAAACAGGAGAATCTAGGTTGTCAGCACATGTCTACTCAGTGACCTCCCTAAGCCCAGCTCTGTCAGGCACCAGGTGGCTGTGAAATGAACATGAAGGTCCCCACCCTGAGGACCCCAATGAATGAACATGTTGACATCCTCAAGCCCCTTCCCCTGCACCAGCGCCCCACCTCATCTGGGTCTCAGGCTCTGACCCTGACATCAGTGGCTCCTTTGTCCCCTACATCCAGCCCCTCTGGACGTCTCTGTGATGAGCTATTCCAGGTCAGTGTGCCCCAAACTGAGCTCTGCCTTTACCCCATGATTGCTTCCTCCCTGTGAAACCCCTCAGGATGGAGCCACCACTAGCAGGATACTTTGCCCTGAGGCTCTGCCTTCCCCACCCCTCCGATGTCTCCCAGCCCACGATCCCCTCTGGAGGTCGTTATCATCCTCTCACTCCCACTTCAGTCTTGGGCTGCACACCAAATACCTCTTCGCAATCTCCCACAAGACAGGTCCAGGTCCACTTGGGGACAATGAGGTGACACAGGCGGGTGTTGCTGGGAATAACGAGCAGGATACTGTAGCAGAGGAGAGACAAAGGCTCCCAATCCACCAGAGCACAGGGTAAAGTGGTGGCAAGACACCCATAAGGGGTGAGGCAGGCATCACACTGCAGCCCCGCCCTCTGCTCCCCCAGGGTGCTCTGTGTTTCCTGCTTTGGCCTGGGGGTCTTCCCTCCTCACTCTCTGTTAGAGGGGTGCCCATTCATTCATTCACACCCTCATTCACCATGTACATGGGTCCTGCTCAGTGCCAGTCCTCAGCTAGATGACAGCTCATCCTTGGGGACACAGCTCAGATCTCACCTCCTCCATGAAGCACTTCTGGATTCCCACTCCTCCTGTAGCTCCTCTGGACTCAGCTGTGAACACTAGGGCTGTGACCCCACTCTGATTATCTCCCAAGTCTGTGAGCTCTGTGAAAGCCCTGGGCCCACTGTGGAAAGAGACTCAGAAAAATGTGCCAAAGGGGCTAAGAAAAATGCTACTAATTCTGTGTTACAGACAAGGACACTGAGGCACAGGGAGGGCAGTGTCCACCCAAGGCCACAGAGGAGGGTCTCAGTGAGCCCCTCCATGGCCCTGTTACTAGTTCTCTGTTACAGATGAGGACACTGAGGCACAGAGAGGGAGCAGGGACCTGCTGTAACCTTGGCCCCAGGGCCTGTGTCCTTTATGACCAGCTCCGTGCTGCCAGCAGGGGTGTAGGCCTGGAATGGATGTTGAAAGCAGCCTGACCCCCAGGGCCCCATCAGATGCAGAGTCACTCAGCACCTACTCCACACCCCTGGGGTGAGGACCTCATTGCTGTTCCTGGAAGCTGGCTGGGCCTCCCTGTGGATTGTCCTGGGACAGGCCAGGAGAGGCTTGGGGCAGCCACAGGGCCCCTGAGGCTCGCTGTCCCCAGCTGAACAGCTCTGGTCCCCTTGACTCTCCCTGGAAGAGGCCTGATGACAAGAAGTATCAGCCGTGCAGCCAGGTGTGCTGTGGAGATGAGGAAATGGGGCACCACGCAGGTACATGCAGATGTTCAGGTATTTACTCAATAATCATTGATTCAGGCCTTGCAGGGTGGCTGGCCTGGGGCCAGGCCTGGGGGTCCAGCAGTGAATGCAACCAACCCCTTGAGCCTCCTGGGAAAGCAGTGCTCAGAGAAAGGGGCCCTCAGTGCCCCCACCCTGCTCCCCATGAACAATCACACTGAGATGAGGCTGCGGCCGTGGGTCCCACTGGAGGGTGAAGGGAGAGGGGACACCCAGAGTGGGCACCGACCATGAGCCTGGACACTGGAACCAGACGGCCTGGGCTGTGTAACTTGGGGTGGTCACCTCACCTGTCCTCTCTGTGCCTCAGTTACTTCTTCTGCAGGAATGGGTGATAGCGCCTGTCCCTGCCCCACAGATTTCCACGAGGAGTCAGTGAGCTTCTCTTAGGCGTGTAGGACAGTGTCTGGCCATGGGTCAGGATCCCGCTCACCTCACAATAGTCTGTCCCACTTTAAAGAGGAGAAAGCCAAGGCTGAGGGGGTTATGAGACCAGCCCGGGATCGCCCCCTCCTCATGCTCTGCTGACATCCCCTCCACCCCGCTCTCCTGTGTTCATGTCATCCTTTTGTCCCTCATATTGCTAAGAATCTCTGAGCAAATCCACGTGAATGGAGACACACCCTCTCACCACTTTGGTCTCTCTGGGCCATGAGCAAGACGGGGATATCGGGCTCCCCCAGACAGTCCAGGAGGCCCAGCATGTCCATCAGTGCACTTCCACTCAGCACGGAGTCGGTGTGAGGCCCAGGGCCAGAGGGCACTGGAATAGCCCAGAATTGGGGAATGCCAGGTGCGTGGTGAAGCACACAGAGGCCCCTGGAAGACAGTGTCCAGGCAGCCAAGGTGCGGGGAACGAGGGTCCCCAAAAGGGGTAGAGGACAGAGTCCAGCCTGGACACCACCCCCTGCTGGACCCTGATCTGGGGTGAGACTTGGGACAAGCCAGGGCCCTGCTGGGACTCCTCATCCAGCAAAGAGGTGAGGAAAAGATAAGGAGACAATGGAAGCTGACCCCACCGTGCTCCCTGTGTGAGGGCGCTGCTTCCAGGATCCTGGAGGTTCCTTCGACCCTTGTGAAGTGGCTGCTGTTTCCAGCCCCATATGGGCAGAAGAACTGAGGCGGGGAGGACAGAGTGACTCAGGACAGAGCTAGGGTTCGGCCCAGAGCGTGTGCTGGGCCTCTCGCTGAGATCAGCCTGTGGGCATCATGGACTCAGGAAGTGTCCTGTCCTCCCTCCTAAAGCTCCTGACATGTTAGTCAGGGAAGGTCCCAGTGCCCATACCCGGGCCTCTCTGGGTGATGCTGACATGTGGGATCATGATGGTCCTGGGAAAGGAGAGAGAATGTGGGCTGGGTGTCAGGTCTGCATTAGACCCTAGTGATGCCCCTAATGTTGTGTGACCTGGAAAGTTTCCCTGATCTCTCTGTGCCTGGCTTTCCAGCCCTGACTCAGAGGACTGCAGTGCTTGGCACACAGTAGGACCTCAATCAGAAGAAAAAGCCAGCCCTTCCCCAGGAACCTCTCCTTTTACAGGCCCAAAGTTAAGCCCATGTGCCACACATCACCAGAGCTGATACTTGACAAGCAGGGCAAGTGAAACCCAGCAGCTCCTCCCTCCTGCCTGAGGCCTTTCCCTCCTCAGTGATAGTGGCTCAGAGCAGGTCTCTGCATCCCAGAAGTCTGAACTGAGTCTTGTGACCTGGAGGAGTCCCTGTTCCACACAACTTGGTCTCCAGGTCCTTCCAATAAGACACAAGAGCACCTGCTCAGTGTTTTAGCTGCAAGGTCCTCCCTTTTCAAATTGCCCCATCACATCCGGGCTAGAAGATGTGAGTTCCAGAGCACATGACCATCGAAATGATGACTTCAGGGAAACATCCCTGCCCTCACTGCACTCTTCAGAGTCACCTCCTAGCAGAAGGGGTAGTGACTGACGGTTATGCACAGTTTCATCAGAACACAGCCCTCACCCACCCACCATTGGAAACACGTGAGAAGCAGAGATTCCCAAGTGCCTGGACCCCCGTCATCCAGAAAGCAGTGGTCAGGGTAACAGACAGAAGGGGAGAAAGTACTTTCAGACCATATATCTGATAAGGGGTTGACACCCAAAACATATAAAGAACTCTTACAACTCAACAGCGAAAAACAAGCAATCTGATTTAAAAAGTGGGCAGAGAAACTGAATAGACATTTTTCCAAAGAAGGCACACAGATGGCCAACAGGTACATGAAAAGGCGCTCAACATCACTCATCATCAAGGAAATGCAAGTCAAAATCACAGTGAGATATCCCCTCCCACTTTCAGGATGGCTGTCATCAAACTACAAGAGATAACAAGTGCTGGCGGGGGTGTGGGGAAAAGGGAAACTTGTGCAACATTGGTGGGAATGTAAACTGGTGCCGTCACTCTGGAAAAGAGTAAGGAGGCTCCCCCAAAATTTAAAATTAAAACTCTCATGTTATCCAGCAAGTCCAGTCCTGGGAATATATCCAAAGGAAATGTAATCACTATTTAAAGAGACAATAGTGCCCTCATGTTCACTGCATCATTATTTACAATAACCAAGATATGTAAACAACCTAAGTGTCCATCAACAGGTGAATGGATACAGAAAATGTGATACGTGTGTGTGTGTGTGTGTGTGTGTATATATATAGCATATATATATGTGTATATGTATATAGGCTTATATGTGTGTATATATATGTATATATGCATCATATATACATGCATCATATATATATGCATCACATACATATATATATATGTATATGTGTGTATATGTATGTATATAATGGAATCTTATTCAGACATTAAAAAATTGAAATCCTGCCATTTGTGACAACTTGGATGGACCTTCAGGGTATTATGCTAAGTGAAATAAATAAGACAGAGAAAGACTAATACCCATGATCTCATTTATATGTGGAATCTACAAAATCAACCGAAACCCATAGAAACAGAGATCAGGTTGGTGATTGCCAGAGGTGAGGGAGGGGGTGGTTGAAATTGGTGAAGATAATCAAAAGGTACAAACTTCCAGTTATAAGACAAACAAGTCCTGGGGTCATAACGTACTGCAGGGTGACTGTAGTTAACAACACTGCATTGTGCACTTGATAGTTGTTAAGAGAGTACCTCTTAAAATTTCTCATCACAAGGAAAATAGTGTGTGACTATGGGTGATGACAGACGTCAACTAAACTTAATGCGGTGATCATTTAACAATATGTACATGTAACAAATCATTATGCTGCACACCTAAAGCCAACAACATTATTTGACAGTTATATCTCAGGAACACACACTCAGGAAGCGGAGGTGAGAGCCTGGACTACCTACTGCAGGAGCTGCCTTTGCCCTGCAACAGCAGAGGGTGGTAGTTGTGACAGGGACTGTAGGTCCCTCAAAGCCTAGAATGTTTACTGTCTGGACCTTCACAGGGAGAGTGAAGACCCTGCCCTGGAAGACAGTGGTCATGGCAGCAACAACGGCCTGCCTGTGTGCAGGCTCAGCCCAGACAGCTCCTGTGCTCTGCTGTCACCGCATTTACTTCCCTCCACACCCTCAGAGGGAGAGGCTTCAACGTTCTCATTTTACACATGAGAAAACTGAGGCGCATTTGCTTTGAATTATTGACCAAGTGGTGAGGGAAGCTTTGAGCCCCAGTGTTCTGATTTCAAAGCCACATCTCAATCCTGATTTTTAGAAGGTGGAGGTCCAGGCACTGGGGACCCTCCACCTTCCTCACCTGTAGTTGTAGTCTGGGGCCACCATCCCCGAGGCGTCTGGGTGAACACACTTAATCCGCTTACTCTGCACCAGCTGAGCCCTTGGCTGCCAGTCTGTTGTCGCTGCCTGACACCAGCTGAGGTTTCACAAGTGAACCATCACTCCCCTGCCAGACCACCTGCCCTGCCATGTGGGGCAGGCCCCTTCTAGCCTGGTCATTCTAAATCCTTAGCTCACACATTTGCACAACTGCATCAAAATTGCCCCACTCCCTGTGTGGAGGTGTTGACAAGGGGAAGGGAGGAGAGTTTGGGCGGTCCCTTACTCTGAAGGTGACACATGAAAAGGACACATTCATGTCCATTATGGCACTCAGTTTGAAGCTAAGAACATGGTCCCAGCGAGGGGTAAAAGCTGAGAGGCTACGAGGCTGCTTAGAAATGGGCTTGACTATTGGATTGCAAATGTGTAATTTAACTTAAAAATCAGCCACCTGGATGATAAGAATTTGCCCCTAAGGCCAGAATTGGCCACCTGACCCCTGGACAACGCTCAGTTCCAGAATGTAATTATCTGAGCATGGGGGGGCTTAACCTGTGTTGCTGTCCTCTCAGTCATGGTGCACCTGCCCAAGTATGCACCCATGGACTGCAGTGCTCACACATCAAGGCGCCTCTCATGCCCGGCCAAGGAGGTCCAGGTCATAAGGAAGGAATGACAGACTGTGAGGTCATACGTGTGCCCTTGCAGGGGTGAGTGTTATATAGAGAAGAGCCCACCCCTCCCCTCCCCTCCCCACCCTCACCTCTAGGAGGAGTGCTGGAGTGAGCAGGACTTCTGAGCCCCTAGGCTTAGCAAGCATCCTGGCTGAGGGTGGGGAGGCTGCCCACTCTGAAGTCATAGGTCAGATGGTATTTTGGGGTCCCACCCCCACAGCTCACCAGCGAGCCCCTCTAGTCTGTTTTCTCCTCTGTAAACTGGAACCCAGTCACCCTCACACTCAGAAGTGGAGACAGCCTGTGTAAATTACAACACAAAGCCCTGGGCTTTTTCAGTTGCCCTGGGGTGTCCAGCCCCGAGGCCAGGCACGTGGGAGAGGAGAGGTGTGGGTTAGCAGGTGTGACAGCAGAGCTGAGACCTGGCTGAGTGTGTGCACTCTAATATCCAGGAACTGGGAGCTGCCACTAGCAAATCTGTTCCCTGAGGCCATGTTTACTCTCCCTTGTCATTTACAACCCCCTGTTTGAACAGAGGCCTCTGGAGTCTATTAGCCACATCATTGCCTGTCACCACACTTTTGCAGTTCCAGGGACTCCATTTAGCCAGCTTGAAGGAATAGTCAAAAATTGTTCTTAAGTGACAGAAAACCACAGTGACTTAAGGAAACAAACAGTGCAGGAGAGAATGACTTACCTGAGATGTCAAAGGGAGACAGCTTCAGGCAGGGCTGTGCCTGGTGCTCAGAGACATCAGCAGAAGTCATCCTTCCCCACCTCTGGGCTCTGGCATTGGTGCCATCTTCACATGGCTCTACCTTTATGAGAGCAAGACAGCCACCAACTGCCACAGGCTGACACCACCACCCCTCAACTCCCAAGTGAAATAGAACTTCTCTTCCCCCAGGATTCCAGCACCAAGGCCTGACCTCTGTGGAGCCTGATTGGGCTGGTGCCCAGCCCTAAGCCAATCCCAGTGGCCAGGGAGGATGGAAAATGCTGATTGGCCAGATCGAGGCCATGTGACCATCCTCTCCAGGAAAAAACGGGCTGTTCGCCCGCCCGTTTCCACAGTGGAAGAGTGTGATGTCTCCCAGAGGATCCTGCTATTAGCCCAATCTGCAGTTAGCATGATGAGCTGGGATGAATCCCTCTGCTTGGTGACAAGTGACAGGTCACTTAGTGGTTCCCTGCTCCAGGGAGGGAGTCATATCCACACACTATTGGAGCTTCAGGCCCAGAATATAGCAGAAAAGCCTCCCAGTCTCCCAAAAAGTGGGAAAGTGAGCAGTGACACTGGAAAGGCACTCCTCTCTGCGGCCCTTGGCTTTCTCCTTGTTACAGTGCAGACTGCAGTGCTGCCCCTCACAGCCCACCTCCCTGCTGGGAGGCCGATGCTACAGGTGGAGAGTGCTTGGAAAATCCCACTTATTCTGAGGAGCTGTTGTTGCTCCTGGTGGGATTATTATTTCATGTCATTTGTGAGGTGAGCCCCAAGGGGTCCCTGATCTGGGGGCACAGACACCTACAGAAAATGGACCCAGTATCGCTATTCATTAAAAAATGACTTACCGAGCACCTACTGTGTGCCAGATTCCCAGGGTAGAGCAGTGATGTTGACAGCACAGACCTCTGCCTCTCCTCCTCTATGCATCCCAGGTGGGGTCACCAATCAGAGTGGGAGTTCAGCAAGCAGAGGACATGGACAGAGCCTTGTGGGAATCCCTGGGGTTTTCTCTGTGCTGAGGGCACTAGCACCACACCGATTGTGGGACTCAGTACCCACAGGACCCAGCATTGATGGGTTAAGGAGAGGGGCATTTCTACAAACCCATCCTCACTAACCCCAGGCTCTGGAGGGCAGCTCCACTCTGCTCAAACCCAGGGGGCATTTTCCACCTTCCTGATCACCCTCTGGTCTGACTGCCTGCTCAGATGCAATTTTCCCTGTGGCAGCTACACTCAGAAGATATGTTTGTTTCTCTCCCATGTGGTTAAGTGGACTTCAGATGCGTGATAGCGATGGAGTGGCTAAGCCTCTGGGCAGATTGCTGGGTGACACGCGGACCTGGTTGCACACGGTGAATTCCCTTCTGCCAACAAATGGGCCAGGCCCTGCCCACTGTTCTGTCTGTTCTATCTCACTTAATCTGCACAGACACTCTGTGCAGGACATCCTGTTATCCTCCATCTCTGCTGACCTTGGGTGGACAAAGCTTGGGTTTGAGAAAGTTGCCCAGGTCACATGGTTGACAAGTGGGGAGCTGGGGACTTGCACCCTGGTCCCAGGAGTCTGGATCATGGAAAGGCCTGGGTGTGGTAGCTTATTGCAAAGGGAAGCCCTGCCCCAGCCCCTCCCATGAGAGCCCACCCACCCGCACATGTAGCAGAGTCAGCATTTCCTGGACCAGACGGACAGAATCTCAAAACTTCTTTGCAGATTGTTTCCATGTTCTTTTGCAAGCACAGAAAGGCCGCAGGCCAGGGAAGGATAAGGCCAAGAGTGTTTTCATTGGGGAGAGTGAAGGACAAGTGTGAAGACACACAGCACTCCCAGCAGCCCTCTGGGCAGAGCCTGCCACTGGGTGAGCAGCTACCGTGACTTCCTACCATAACCTTGTGAGGTTCATGCCTGTACAACCCTGCCTGTGAGAAGAGCAAAGTGAAGCTCAGAGAGGTGTGGGGACATTCCAAAGACAAACAGATAAGGAGGGATCATCACCACCATGCTGTGCTGGGACAGGCAGTCACCTTTCACACTGCTCATGCATGGCCTGCTGGGAGTAGTGAAGGCCTGATAGGAGCACAGAAACACAGTGGTGAAGGTGATGTTTCTACCTGGGACAGCTGGTACTGGGGACTCTAGCTGATTCTTCATTGTGCCTGCTTTGAGTTTCAGCATGTTGCAGCCTCATGTAGGGGAATGAGCTGTCTCCTTTCCACACCGGTGCACAAGGAAGAGCATGTACACACTGGCATCACTATAGACCACTGGCAGGATCAGGATCTGGAGCTCAGAGCAGAAACTGCCAACACCTCAGGAACTGGTGCTTTAAAAAGATATTTGATTAGAGGGGAGTGATAAGCAGTTGATCCCTTCAAAACATTCTGTTATCTGAGGAACAATAGCACCTGCGCATTGTAAGAGCATAATTCAGTTAGTCATCAATAACCATCACTATAGGTATGAGAAAACAGAGTGTTAGGAGTTACAAAAGTGTCTCAAGATCATGCAGGTCAGAACTGAGGACCGTCCAAAGCATGGGCTGCATGATAGCCCTTCTAAGCTACCTGAGGCTTGGTCTGCTCCTGACACAGGGCAGATGGTTCTGACAGAACCACACTCCTCAGAGGACCCCAGGGAGTTGCCAGAGTTGAGTTTAGGTTCCTGATCATCTTCTAAGTCAGGAATTTTGAGATTCTTCTGCACCTGTCCTTCCTCCAGAACAGAATCTGATTCAGGCGGGATTCCAAGGACTGAGGCATGTGCCAGGCAAGAGATCAGGCATGGCTGGATGAGAGCATCACGAGTGCCATCAACAAAGAGGCCAGGGCACTGAGATTTCCAGTGATTTAGCATCCTGGCTGGGAGGGGTCATGTGTTCTATAGTGAGTTCTGAGTATCCTGCACCGCCCTCGAGGACCTACAGGGGGCGCGCGAAGCCAGCGTGTCTTAGGTAGCGGTGCGCATGCGCAGTCCGCGTCAGCAGCCAGCGTCTTCCCTGGGGGCAGAGCTTGTTTTCCTCAGGACGGAGCGGGGGCAGCCATGGCGGCTCCGGGGCCGCGCGGCTCGCGTGTCCGCGGGAGGAGGACGCTCCCCGCCGGGTGTCTGAAGTTATGCCAGTTTCCCGCGGCCTGAGCTGGCTTCCTGTCGGGGTGTGTGTGGACCTGACCGAGCTGGGGCCCCGGCCGGCAGAGCAGGAGGGGACGGGTGCGCTGGCGGGCCCGCTTCGACTATTCTCCTCGCCCGCTGGGAGCGGGTGATTGTCCGTGTCCGTCCGGGCCGCGGGGGTGTCCGCGCCCCTGGTCCTCGCCGCCCGGGTCCCCCCTCCCCAGCGTGATCGGAGGTGTGTACAGCGCGGTTCAGGATCGGGGATGCGGGTGTAATGAGAAAGGGGCTGAGAAAGTACTGAAAGAGTTAAAGAGAAGTGTGTAAAAACACATTACGTTAACGTGTATATTTTAAGTGTGTCGAAGTAAGAGTTTATTATGCTTTTACTTTCCTTTCTTTAAAGGAATGCAATCATTTATTTTATACTTACAATATGCTTCTCAGCTTATCTCATTTTCAAGTCAGAATACTCCCACCGCTGACATTTTCTCAAAATATAGTGACAATCTTAAATATGTGTAAATATAAACTCATTGAAAAAACCTTGCAGCATTCCAGGGTGAGTAGTCTTGTTAAAAATAATATCCAGGCCACTACCAAATTATTACAAAAATATAATTAAAAAATTTTTGAATCACTTTCAGAAGCTCCAGACACAGTGGTATTTTAAAAACACCAACCACTGCATAGTGCTTAAGACCATTTAAGATGAAATATATTCAAACCTAAACCTTCAGAATACTGAAAAGGCAGGACAATGGCTGCTTTTTCATTGCAAATACATTTTCTCTTCATAAGTGCAAAATACAAAGATATTCAGCTTAATGTATATCTTTATTCAAAAGGTGACATTAGACTATAATCTCCTTATTTTTTATTTTAAGCCTATTTCCCATAAAAATTGGTATTTTTATCTGTAGGATCTTAATTGTCCATTCGTTTTTTCCTTTGGTTTATTTTCTTTAACAGAGAGTGCATTCTTGTGTCTTGTTAGAGTTTTTAATTCTCCTAACCTATTCCAAGTGACTTTCTGACACTGATAGTAAATAAGGGAAGAGGCCTTATAGTAATTGTGCATCTTTTCATGTAGTCAGGTTTTTTTTTTTTTAATAACTTTTTTTACAATTTCTATTTGGTTCACAATATTATCCCATTATGATAACTCAATAAAAAATTGTAATCTGTTTACACCAAGACACTTATGTCAGCAAAGTGCTTTTGCTGATATGATTTTACATTAGATTATAATCTAATATTTTATTTGATTTACATATATACTAATACACATTTTATATATGTACACACATATATGAATATCTGCTAAATGCCATTAATTTGCATGGGGTGGTAGCTGATAACATGTGATCTTTCTGACCATTGGCTATTCTTATGTGTGTCTAACGCACTTCTTAGAACAGATACTAGAACATCACACCTCTCATTATACAGCATTTTAAAGGTTATATCTTAAATTATAGAAGCAGAAATGTTGTCTGTCAAGTTTATGAAATGATTAAGTCACAATTTGGTGTAATCACATTCAGTGGATGAGTGATGGCTTCTACGTCTTCATACATCTGCCACAGTTGCTTCTCTATAGTATCTGTGACCATGAGCATTTTTATGTCAACATGATCTTTTTCCAATTCTATTTTTTTCCTTTTATTTTCAGTACAATCAGTAAAGCTTTCCTTTGTTGTGATGGCATTTTTTTTTAACATGAAGATACCTTGTCATCTGACATATTTGTACATGATGGGCTACTACTCATGTATAGAACAAGGAAAAGCATTTTCATATCTCCATTTGTATTTCAGATCTAACCTGATTTCTTAAAAGCATTGCATAATTATTGTTAGTTATTTTAATTGTACTAAACACAGAGGAACAGGTCACTTTTTATCTTCACCTACCTCATCAGCTAAATAGACACAGACATTATAATAACATGAGTTTAACAAAATTGGGAAGCATTCCAGGGTTTGAACTTCAAGTATTTTTATGTAACTTTCTAATAGATAATTAATTTCTGGCACAAAATGTAGCAACATCTGTAATCACTTACAGGATCATCTGCCATTTTGGGTTCTCTGATTTTGTCACTTTCAGCTGTCACCTAGGAATTGGTGAGTTCAAATATTTTTAAAAACACTTCTGATTAGAAAACATCAGGAAGAAACATTGAATCTTTGTGTTCAGGACTCTGTTATCATTGTTCTAATGTGCCATTTGTGTTGGCTCATATTTGATTTTGTTCCAGTAGTGTGAAATGTAAGCATGGGAACAAAAATTTTAAAACACATTCTGGGAGCCATTCACAATGAACTATTAGTCATTATATTCTTATTTTATACACAGACCATTTGAATATGTTCACCCATGAAGTGAAATAGACTACCTGAAGTCTGAGTCCTGAGAGACAACTCTGGTGGAATGCTTCTTAGACAGTGACCCAGGACACAGGCCTACCAGTAAGTAATGTGGTGACTTGATACACATATATATTGTGAGTGATTTTCACAGTAAGGTTGCTTCCATAAACTCACCTAATTCCCTTTTGTGATGAGAATTTTTGAGATCTGCTCTCAGCAACTTTCAGATAAATAATACAGCATTGTTAGCTGTAGTCACCGTGCTGTTCGTGAGATTTCCCAGAACTCACTCATCTTAAACCTGAACGTTTGTGCTCTTTGAGCATCTTCTCACTTCCTGACTCCCAGGCCCTGACAACCACCACTCTGTTCTCTGTTTGTGTGAATTTGGCTTTTTTAGATTACATGTGTAAGTGAAATCATGCAGTTCTACTTTTTCTTTTTTCACAGTCTGCAGTGTGTTGATTTGATCCACTTACATGCAGCAATGTGACCACAAACAGCTTTAACTAACACCTCTCACATGACTCACAAGTATAATTTTCTTTATTTTTTGTGACAAGAACATTCACAAGATAGTATCTTAGCAACTTTGAAGACTGATACGTCACTGTTTTCTGTAATCACTCTGTTGTGCATTTGATCTGCATGACTTATTTATCTTCGGGTTGCAAGTTTGTACCCTTTAATGTCTCCACAGTTCCTCCACCCCAACACCATTCTACTCTTTGTTTCTAAGAGTTTGTTTGTTTTTTTACATGTATACCTGATATCTTACATTTATCTTTCTCTGTCTAGTTCATCTCACTAAGCATAAAGCCCTCAATGTCCATCTGTAATATCACAAATGGCAGAATTTCTTTCTTTCTCAATGCAGAATAATATTCCATTCTGTATAAATGCTACTTCTTCTTTATCTGTTCATCCATTGTTGCACACTCAGGTCATTTCCATATCTTGGCTATTGTGAATAACATTATAATAAACATGCAAGTGCAGCTATCTTTTCAATATCCTGTTTTCACTCCCTTCAGATGCTCACCAGGAAGGAGGACTGCTGGAGCATATGGTAGCTCTGTCTTTAAGTTTTGGGTAACCTCTGCAGCTTTTCCATAGTGGCTGAGCCAGGTTACATCCTCACTGACAGTGCACAGGGGTATTCTTTTGTCCTCGTCCTGGCCAGCACTTGTCTCTTGTCTTCTTGGTGATGATCATTCTGACAGGAGGCAGGGGATATCTCATTCCAGTTTCGATTTGCATTTACCTAAATGTTAGTGATGTTGCACATCTTTTCATGTACACTTTTGTGTATTTGGGTGTCTTCTTTGGAAAAATATAGATTTAATTTTACTGCCCATTTTTTATATTGGATGTTTGGCTTTTTTTTTTTTTTTTTTGCTATTGTGTTGTATGAGGTCCACATATATTTTGATACTAACCCCTCATCCCATATATGATTTGCAGAGATTCTGTCCTACTCTGTATTAGGCTTTATATTTTGCTGATTGTTACTTTTGCTGTGCAGGAGCTTTTTAGTTTGATGTAGTCCCACCTGTTGATATTTGCTTTTCTGACTTGTGTTTTTGGGGTCATATCCCAAAATTATTGCCCAAACCAGTGTTAAGTAGCTTCTTCTCTATGTTTTCCTCTAGGAGTTTTGTAGTGTCAGATCTTACCTCTCAGTCTTTAATCCATTTTAAATTATATTTCTGAGTGGTGGAAGGTAGCTGTCCAATTTCATTTTTCTGCATGTGGTTTTCCAGTGTAACCAACAGCATTTGTTGAAGACACTAGCTTTTCCCCTTTCAAAATAGCCTTAAAACCATTAAAATACTTAAAAATAAACTTAACTGAGGAAGTGAAAAATTTGTACTTTAAAAACTATAATTAGACTTTTATGGAAAAAGTTGAAGAAGTCAAAACAAGTAGAAAGATATACTGGACCAGATGTATGGTTAATGGACCAGAAGAATTAATGCTAAAATGTCCATACTACCCAAAGGCATTTACAGGTTCAGTGCAATTTCTGTCAATATTCCAATAACATTTTTCAAAGATAGAAGTCCATCTTTAAATGTTTTGATGGGACCACAAAAGACCCAAATACCAAAGCAAGCCTGAGAAGGAATAAACTGGGAGTCATCACACTTTCTGCTTTAAAACTGTATCACAGTGCTATAGTCATGAGACACCATGATGCTGGTATTAAAATACACATGTAGTCTAAGAAAGGAATAGAATAGAGAGCCCAGTAGTAAACCCTGGCATAAAATGTCAACGGATATTTGAGATGGGACTAAAGCGCATTCAGCGGCCAAAGGACAGTCTCTTTGACAGATGGTGCTGGGAAAACTGGATACTACTTTTAATTTTTGGCAGAACCTCCAAACTGATTTTCATAGTGAGTGTGGTAATTTACAGTTTTACCAACAATGCACAAGGATTTTCTTTTCTCCACATCCTTGCCAATACTTGTAATCACTTGTCTTTTTTGACTGTATCCATTGTAATGGGTGAGAGATGGTCTCGTGGTTTTGATTTGCATTTCCCTGATGAGTAATGACATCGAACAGCTTTTCATGTTGGACATTTTTATGTCTTCTTTGGAAAAATTGTCTATTCAGAGCCAGTATTTTTAACTTAGATTTTTTTTGGCTGTTAAGTTGTATGATTCATTTATATACTTGAGTAACTACCATTCATCAAAAGATGGTTCACTAATAGTTGCTCCCATTGCATAGGATGCCTTTTTATTTTTTCAATTTTTTTCCTATGCTGAAGTTTTTACATTGACTTAGTCCCACTTGTTTCTTTTTGCTTTTGCTTTTGTTGCCTGTCCTGTGGAGTCATATCCAAAAAATCATTATTCCCAAGACCAAGGTCGAGGAGATTTTCCTCTATGATTTTTTGTTTTATGGTTTCAAGTCATACAGTTGACTCTTTAATCTATTGTAAGTTAATTTTTGTGAGTAGTGTAAGGTGGACTCCAGTTTAAGTCTCTTACTTTCATTCGATTGTACCAATTTACATTTCCACCCAAAAAGTTCACGAGTTACATTTTCTTCATATTCTTGCAAATATTTGTTTTTTATTTTTTATAATAGTCATTCTAACAGGTGTGAGGTAATGTTTCATTGTGGTTTGGGTTTGCATTTCCCTGATGATTAGTATATTTTCAATATCTGTTGGTGATTTGTATGTCTTTTTTTGGGGAAAAGAAAGTCTACTCAGGTCCTTTAGCCCATTTTTAATTTTTATTTTTTATTTGATTGCTAGTATTTTATGAGTTATTATATAGTTTATCAAAAATGTTTTTTTGGTTAAAAAATGAAGAAATGGTTTGCGTATATGTTCTCCTGTTCTGCAGCTGCATTTACATTTGCTGATTGTTTATTTTGCTATGAACTTTTTTTTTAAGTTTGCTGTAGCTTCAGTTGCTTATTTTTGCTTTTGTTGCTTGTAACTTTGGTGTCATATCCAAAATATATTTGCCAAAACCACACTAAGGAGCTTTATCTTTATGTTTTCTTCAAGTAGTTTTACAGTTTTAAGTCTTACATTTAAGCCTTCGGTCCACTTTGAGTTAATTTTTGTGAGTGCTGCAAGAACAGGGTCCATTTGTGTTCATCTGTAGGTCATTATCCAGTTTTCCAGTGTAGTTTATTGAAAAGACTGTGTTTTCCCCAGTACTTCTTCTTGGCTCCCTTGTGAAATATTTGTTGACTGCATTTGGATGGGTTTATTTCTGAACTCTGATTGTTTCATTGGGCTTGGTCTCTGTTTTTTGGCATTACCTACCATTTTGATTACTAAAGCTTTGTAATAAAATTTGAAATTAGGGAGTGTGGTATCTCTAGATTTGTTCTTAACCAGGTTGACTTGACATTAGGGGTGTTTTGTGGTTCCATACAAGTTTTAGGATTGCTTTCTCTATTTCTGTGTAAAAGTCATTTGAGTTTTGATAAGGATTGCATTGAATCTATAGACAGCTTTGAGTGATATAGACATTTTTCAGTATTATTCTTCCAATTCATAACCATGGAAACTGTTAACATTTGTTTCTGTTTTTCTCAGTTTGCTCATTACCGTTTTGTCATTTTAGGTGTATGGATATTTTATCTACCTAATTTAATTTATTCCTAAATGTTTTATTTATTTCTAATGCCATTTAAAATATGATTGCTTTTAAAGATTTTTTTTAATTGAGTTGTAGTCAGTTTACAATGTTGTGTCAATTTCTGGTCTATAGCACAATTTTTCAGTCACACATGAATATACATATATTCATTTTTATATTATTTTTCACCATGAGCTACCAGAAGATCTTGAATAAATTTCCCTGTGCTATACCATATAAACTTGTTTATATATTCTATATTTACTTGTCATTATCTACAAATCTCAAACTCCTAGTCTGTCCCTTTCCACTCCCCTTCCCACTGGCAATGACAAATTTGTATTCTATGTCTGTGAGTCTGTTTCTGTTTTATATTTATTTGTCTTCTATTTTTTTTAGATTCCACATATGAGTGATATATGGTAGTTTTCTTTCTTTTTCTGGCTTAACTTAACTTAGAGTGACATTCTCCAGGGACATCCATGTTGCTGCAACTGACATTATGTTGTCATTTTATGGCTGAATAGTATTTCATTGCATACATGTACCACAACTTCTTTACCCAGTCATCTGTTGATGGACATTTAGGCTGTTTCCATGTCTTGGCTATTGTAAATAGTACTCCTGTGAATATTGGGGTGCAAGTGTCTTTTTGAATTAGGGTTCCTTCTGGATATATGCCCAGGAGTGGGATTGCTGGGTCATATGGTAAGTCAATTTTTAGTCTTTTGAGGAATCTCCATACTGTTTTCCACAATGGCTGCACCAAACTGCATTCCCACCAGCAGTGTAGGAGGGTTCCCTTTTCTCCACAGCCTCCCCAACATTTATCATTCATGGGCTTTTGAATGATGGCCATTCTGACTGGTGTGAGGTGATACCTCATTTTAGTTTTGATTTGCACTTCTGTTACAATTAGAGATATTGAGCACTTTTTCATGTGCCTATTGGTCATTTGTACAACTTCATTCGAGAAATGCTTGTTTAGGTCTTCTGCTCATTTGTGGGTTGGGTTGTTTTTTGTTTTTTTTTTTTCTTACTAAGTCATATAAGCTGTTTATATGTTTTAGAGATCAAGCCCTTCTTGGTTTCATCTTCTGCAAATATTTTCTCCCATTCCCTAGGTTGTCACTTTGTTTTCTTTATAGTTTCCTTTGCTGTTCAAAAGCTTGTAAGTTTAATTAGGTCCCACATGTTTATTCTTGCTTTTATTTCTATTGCTTGGGTAGACTGTCCTAGGAGAACATTGCTGAAATGTATGTGAGATAATATTTTGCCTATGTTTTCTTCTAGGAGGTTTATTGTATCTTGTCTTATGTTTAAGTCCTTGATCCATTTTGAGTTCATTTTTGTGTAAGGTGTGAGGGATTATTATAATTTCATTGATCCATATGCTGCTGTCCAATTTTCCCAACACCATTTGCTGAAGAGACTGTCTTAATTCCATTGTATGTTCTTGTCCCCTTTGTCAAAGATTAATTGACCAAGTTTGTAGATTCATTTCTGGGCTCTCTGTTTTGTTCCATTGATCTACATGTCTGTTTTTGTACCAGTACCATGCTGTTTTGATTACTGCAGCTCTGTAGTATTGTCTGAAGTCTGGGAGAGTTATTCCTCCAGCCTCTTTCTTTTTCTTCAGTAATGCTTTGCCAATTCTAGGTCTTTTGTGATTCCATATAAATTTTATGATTTATTCTAGTTCTGTGAAAAATGAAGGACTTTTATTTTTAACTTACCAAAGAGGTTGCAAAGGTTATTTTATCAGTTATGGTGTTTAACAAGTGTATTTGAAAACATGGAAATCTGTTTCCTGAGGTATGTTTAAATATATTCTGTAATGAAGAAAGTGCTTTATTTTATTAATTGATGGATTTTTGAATTTTAAAGCAAGATTTCAGTGTAAGAACACCTGTGGCCAGCATGGAGACTTCTCCTGCCCCTCATCCACCCAATATATAATACAAAGAAGGATGTAAAAGATATTTACTAATCATTTTGATAACTGCTAACTATTGGTAAACCTATAAAATTCTGTTGAATTTATTATTGAAGAAATTCCAAACCATAAATATTCACCTACTTTCCTTTGAGGGTGGCCTGCAGTTAGTGACTTGAGTGCACAGAATAAAGTAGGGAAAGTGAAATGGAACTTTCAATGAAGAAATCTGGCACAGAGGTCCATGACCAAGTGATCAAGTTTAATGTCACCAGTGATGTCATGTGGGGACTCTGACTTGATGTGAAGAGTAGGGTGCTTCAACACTGTGCTCTTCCTCCCAAAAGTTTATAAGCCCAATTCAGTTATAAAAATATAAGAAAGTTCAAAATTGAAGGACGGTTACAAAATACCTTGACCAGTACTTCTCAAAACTGTGAAGTTCATGAAAAACATGGAAAGATCAAAAGGATAGTAAGGAGACATGACAATTGTGCAGTGTGGCATATGGATTGGATTCTGGAGTAGAAATAGGATATTAATAGAAAAACAAGTGAAATCTGAATAATAACTGGAGGTCGAGAGTAGAATGTACAATCTGGGTTCTTAGTTTTGACAAACAAACCATGAAACTGCAAGAAAATAACATTAAAGGAAATTAAAACTTGGTGAATGGTATATCCTTTTGATACTATCTTTGCAACTGTTCTATAAATCTAAAAATATTCTTAACATTAAAATCTTACTAAAAAATAGTCTGTCAGTGATGGTCAAGGAAACTATTACATGCATACATTGCAATATTTAGTAGAGGCTGAAAAGACATTCTCTGTGTATACTAATATGGAACAAGGTGACATGATGTATTTATGTAATGGAAATACAATTTAAAAAATATACTTATAATTGTACTTTTGCAAAAAAGCCCCCGTAAACTGATGATTCTGTTGCAGGTGGTGTGGTGATGTGTGGAAGCCTGATTTGGACCTGCGTCTCTGAATCCCCATGGCTGGTATTGCTTTTCTTAAGTCTGCTCTATGTCCATCTTTCAGAGGTCCTGGCCTCTCTTGCCTACTGCCCGGGGAGAATTAGCCCACACACCTGAAGAAGTATGTGAATTTGAATCTTATGAACAACATTTTCCCACTCCAAAGAACTCAGCGTGAAATTTTTCTAGGGTATATTCCTAGGGAGAACATTTTTGACTCTGGAGGTGTGCACACATTTAACTTGACCACGTTTTTTCCAGATCACTCTTCGTGATGAATACACCATCTACACCTCTATAATGTGTACATGGGGGTTGCCATGCTGTCACTTTCCAGTGAACACTGGTATTTTCCTAGCATTTTTTGCCAGGAAAAATAGGTGTAAATTGTTATTTTTTTTATTTGTTTTCTTTCCCTTTAATGACAAGTAAATTTGATCATTGTCTAATGTTCTTAGAATTTTGGGGTATTAATTTTGTTTTTGGTAAATTGCCTGTTTATATTTTTCTGTGGATGTTTGTATTGAGTTGATTTTAGACATTCTCTGTTTATCCAAGATTTGAATTCCTTGTCAGTTTCTTACTTAACGAATTTCCCTCAATTTTATCACCTTTTAATTTTGCCTACATCCTTCATAGAACAGTAATCCTTAAATTTAAAATAACTATCATTCTTTGACTTTTGTTTTTTGAAAAATAAATTTCATTCCTTGGTGCATTTCTCCAAGATAGTAAAAAGAAATAATATATATATATTTTTCATTTTAGGTTACTGGCACATGGTATTTGTGGCATCATGACATTTATAGCATATGTATAATTTGATAAATTTTAGTTGCATTTTCTCAATATTTATTTTAAAAAAGCAAGCAACAGGAGAGTGATAGTAGTCACTGTGTGTGTCTCTGCCAGTATATATGCAAAATGTTTAAACTGTTTTAAAACATTAACTGACTTGACTTTTTATTTAAAAGTTTACACACACACACTAGACATAAGAACCTTTACCAAACATTTTTGGAACAAATAATTCTAATATCAAATAATCTTTTCCTGTAAGTCACAAAAGAAAACATTCCACATTTCATGAAGCTAATGTAACCTTGATACCTAATTAAGTAAAGTTTGAGAAAAGAATATTAGAACCATTTCACTTGTAAAAATAGATGCAAACAGTGGTCAATAAATACATATTCAACAATCAACCCATCCATTCAAAAACAAACAATTGCTAGGGTCTCAAAGAGGCTCCAAATGAAGAGCTATTTTCTTCTTTTTCCCAGATTTGCACAGTTGAGAAATAAAAGATATGGAGACCATTATATCACCTTCAGACACCTGGGGGAAGACTTCAAGGTTATTAGTCAAGTTGCTTGCTTCCAATGAACACCATACGCAGATAGGCTTATCCACCCAATCTTGGTGGCAGTGATGGGGGCAGCCCTCTTGCACATTGTGGGGAAGCACCTCTGAAATGCAGGGGCCTGTGGGCTTCAGCAGCCTGGCTGCTCCTGAGGGTGAGGGCAGAGCAGGGCACGCCAGGTTGTTCTCAGATTTAAGAACCTGATAAGCCCCTCCACCTTTCTAGGAACCAAGTGAATAAAATGGGGACAGGGTGGCCATGATTACACAGATTGAGCTCCATTTGCAGGAGAGAAACATCAGGAACAGGGACAAAGTACTCTCCAGCAGCAGTCATTACCAAGTTGTACCAACGTGATGTTTCCCCTCATATTAATTTTCAAGTTCAATGTAATTTCAGTGAAATGCTTGAGTGAATTTCATGTTCACCTTCACAAGCTTATAAAACACATAGAAGAGAAAAGAGCTAAACATAGCTAAGAGAATTTCAATGGTTAAAAAGGGAGAAATTGTCTTATTAGAAATCAGAACATATTATAAAGCAACAGTAATAGAGACAGTGTGGTACTGGTGCAAGGAGAGACAAGCAGGTCAATGGAACTGTGAAAAAGACCAGAAACAGGCCCACAAGTCACTGAAGCTTGAAGCATGAGAACAGCAGCACAGGCAACAATGCAAATGGCCCCATAAACGTGGTGCTGAAGTGTTTATGTAAATGAATGACTTACACTGTGTTTCTACTTCTCATTGTATCAATTCCAAATGGATTAAAGACTTAAATTGTGAAGCTGTGAGAGTGAAACACAGCAGAATACCTTCCCCCTAGCTATGCAGTAAAAAATCTAAATAAGACCTGAGTGCATAAATCATAAAAAGCAGAAAATTCAATGATATCTAACTTAAAAACACCAATATTATGAAAGAGAAAAGACCTGATAATGACTAAAACTTTACTCAGGTAAATTTATTTGAAACACACATAAAGGTCAAAGAATTAGTATCCAGTACATTTAAGTAATTTCTGTAAATTGCCCCACATGAAAAATTCACAAAAATATAATCAGGATAATTATAGGAGAGACTTAAATGGCCAATAGAAGTATGGATATACACACAACTCATCAATTATCAGATAATTATTATTAGTTATATTAATATCACATTGAAATACAATTCTATAGTCCTCAGTCTCAAATGGAAAGTTTAGGTTAGAATGTACACTCACATATTTCTGGCCAGAAGGTAAATTAGAATGGTCATGTTGGAGACATACTTGGAAATATTAATAAAATTAAATATGCCTTCTTTTGATCCAGAATTTCCACTGTAGGTACATATTCTAGATAAATTTACAGGCTACACAGACACACACGTGTAAGGGTATCTGTGAAGACGGGTACATATAAATATATTCACAGAAGAATGCTCCTAGTAGCATGCTCTAACATAGAAAACAATAAGAACTATTAATAAATCAGTGAGAATTCAGTGAACTGGTGCCACAACATCCATGTGGTCACATTTCTCACACGGAATGCTGGGTACTGAAAAGGAAGTTGGGGAACTTACATGATGGTACATCAGGTTGTAACCTTATTTTAAATATATTTTTATGCATCTTAAATATTTTGTCACAAAGACAAGCCCCACCCCCACACCTCAGTAGAGGGCTCCTCACTCTGATGTGGGTAACTCCGGGCAAGGCTGTAGCTCCATGGATGGGAGGGTCAGTTTGGGATAAGAAGGTGCCTTTAGAGGTGGGGAGTACAGCAAACCCACCTGCCCACCTGCGGGGATGTGGGCAATCTGGTTCTCTCAAACATCTTGAGAAATAAACAGAGTGGGGTAACTCTGTGGTGCCGGAACAAGAAACAATTCTCCTCTTTTGACATTTAGTGACAGCGAAAGGCCAGTAAGTATGTGGGAGCTGCCTCTTGAGGTAAATTTAGTGTAAAACAGATTAACTGCAACCCTTTCAAGGAGGCTTCCATGCAGTGTGTGGAAGCACTTGTCAGAAGAGGCTAGCATTGGTTGTGTGTCCACTTAAATTAGAATCTTGATGAGATAATGACATTTACCATGTTAATTTAATCCTTTGGAATTAGAGTAAATTGTATGACATGACATTTTCAAGAGTTATGCAAAATTCAGTACAAAGGACACAACACAACACACACACACACAAAGACAAGAACCCAAGTATTTTGAACGAGCTTAATCTGTACTCAATCCTGGAGACTCCAAAGCTTCACTTACATTCAGCATTGTGCAGCAGAAAGCACCTGGGTTTGAATTCTGATCCCACTACTTCACAGAGACAAATGTTGTCACCCCCTCAGCCTCAGTTCTACACAGAATCACTTGGAAGGTAATAATGCTTATTGCAACACTGATTACAATGGCAAATGTTTGGAAATATAGTTAAATCAATCAAAGTAGATTTGTATTATCAATCAATACCCATGAGGAATATACACTCTTAGGGAAAGGTGCTCATACCGTATTGCTAAATGAACAGAGCAAGTTGCAGAATAATATGTAAGGTGGGCCCTCTTAAAATAAACTTTTTAAAAAAAATCTCCATTCTCTCTTTTCTTTTCTCATTTTCTTTATTTATAAATGAAAAGTCTCTAGAAGGATTCACACCAAACTTAGAATGGCTATCCTTTGCCACAGGAGTGGAGAGACGGTCTCTAAACTTGTAAACTTCATCAGCTTTTCATTTTAAAATAGCTTTATTGTTTTAAGAAGGAAGAAAAAGGGAAAGAAGTAAAGTCTGCTTCTTAATGATATGACCTAAAGTCACTGATGTGATTTATGTAAATTTCCCAGCTGAGGGTCATGCTTTGAATGGGACTCATAACTGGCCATAACACATGCAAATAACACACTAAAGCCATATACTATTCATTCATTCAGTCATTCATTTGTCTAATCTTTCAATCGTTTGTTCATTCACATCCTTCTCAGGCAACACTCAGCCCAATTCAGGTCCCTCACTCCATTTCCATTGTGTCACCAGGGATGAAATGACTACCCCTGGTCTTGGCTGAAACTTACTAGAGCTTTGTCTCTGACCCCTTTGCTCCACTGTTTCTGGCACACGCTGGGAGGCCACACAGCTGATTTTGATAAATGGGCTGTGTTTTGTTTTACTTACATCGGGGTTGCATCCAGATTTTCTTTCTGCAACTGGTACAGGCTGATGGCCACCAGGCTCTCTGTGTGCTTCCTTCTAACTGGGGAGCTTAAAGCTGGAGCCTGAGGGATCATCAATACTTGCTCCCTTGGGAACCTGGGCATCCAGGGGCTGTGATGCAATTGGAATAAATGATGTTCAGTAGTTATTTTCAGCTGAAGAACATTTAATTTTTCTCTAGAGAAGATAGATTTAATCATGTTACTGTCATCAGGGACTTTTTTGTGTGTTGCTTTGTTGATAGAACAACTCCTTTAAAATTTTTTTCTTGCCATGAATCAAGTTGAGCAATTTTTACGATGTCTAAAAAATAGTGTTCAAGTCTAGAAAACTGACCTTGTCATGATGTTTAGCAACAAACACAGCTATCTGGAAAAAGGAAATCCAAAGCTAATCTAAATTTAAGTCCCTATGTTCCTAATGTAACAAATTGAGTTACTACTACTACTACTTAAATAATTATTTATATTACTACTTTGACCATTTTTTAAATTTGAAGTAGAATTTTACTCTTGATCCCTTTTATTTTTTTTGGTCTAATAATGTTTATATTAAAAAAAATCAGCCCTGGATAAAGACACCCATTCATCCTGCGACATTTCATAACTTAAGAACATTTCAAACAACAATCTATGGAACACAAGATTTTGAGGAGTGTTTGGCTATATTGCTGCTAGGGTTAGAGCTTTATTCAATGAAATGTGAAAGCTAGATTCAACGAGCCTGTAGCTTCTTGCCTCTAGGAGACTTATTGCCAATGTCTGGTGAACTGACATTCGGTATTCCTTATTGCAGAACGAGTCGCAGTTAGGAATGTGTTCCACTGTGAATAGATAAAAATCCAACTTATTTTATAAAAGCAAGGACTTATAGCAACAGCCTGGAAGTCAGGAGTTGCACTTCTATGATGCATTTGGTCTCTCCCATGTGCTGGTTGCCTCACAGTCTACCATATCTACTACGGTGCCAGACATCACACACCCTTTCAAAGCAGATGAGAGGAGTCCTGGAGGTAAAGATCCAGGAAAGAGTGACAACCACATGCACACTCTTGATCAGGAAGACAAAAGCTTTGCCCACATCTAGGGGACTTCTACTTCCATTGCATTGTCTTGAACTGTGTTACATGGAGCAACAGAAATCTGTCCCACACCACAGCCCCTCAGCTACTGGGTTTCAGTGCATCTGTGTGTGTGGCTGTCTGTGCTGCCAGGGGCAGGTTTCCTGTGGTACCTCTGCTTCTCTGTTTCTCAGGAGTATCTTAGAAGCTGTGGAAGATGCTGGGTGACCACCAAGCAATGGGGGAGGGGAAGTAAATTATTGTCTTCAGCTCTTGTCCTTCAGAGGGACAGCTGTGGGGGATATTCTACATAGTTTACCAAAGTCCCCTGTGGGATTGAGGTCCAGGTCCCAGGGTGTAAGCCAGCTACATTATTCACCCTTTCCTTGCCTTTGTCTTTCTGTACCTCACTCTTCCTGCTCCTCTCTGAGCCGCTTAGAATAGCCCCCTTCATAGAGTTTAGCAAACTGTACAGTCTGTGGGAACAGTTCCCATAGGGCTGATGTCAGTTCAGACACTGGTCAAAAGTTCAAGGGATCTCAGGGCTGTTCTCATTTGTACTTGGCTGAAAATTAGTGGTCTTCACAATCACCCGCACATTTGATAATTTACTGGAATCCACTCTATGTTATTGACAATGTTTGTATCCCTTCCACCAAATTCACCTATTGAAATCCTAACTCCCTGTGTGATGGTATTAGGAGGTGCGGTCTTTGGAAATTATTTAAGTCATGATGATTCAAGCCTCAAGAATGGACTAATGCCCTGAAAAGTGTCCCCAGAGAGCTCTCCAGCTATTCTCCATCATGTGAGGACATAATGAGAGGCTGGCAGTCTGCTACCCAGAATGGGGCTCTCACCAGACCTCAACCATGCTGGCACCCTGATCTCAGACTTCCAACCTCCAGAAACGTGACAAATAAATTTCAGTTGTTCAGAAGCCACTCAATCTATGTAATTTGTAATAGAACCTGAACCAACACATCTGGAAAGCACTACACATACAATTGCAACTTTATTGCAGCAAATGGACACAAATTATCATCATAAAATTAAAGATACACAGAGGGAAATGTCTATGAGGCTCCAAACTTGAAGCCCCCACCATTCTCAGGGATGCATCACCTGCTGGGGTGTCTGTGATGCCCACGGAGTGGGGCCACCTCAGGAGGCTCACCTGAGCCTTTGGTTTGTTCCTTTTGGGGCTCTCTGTCATTGTTCATGTGGATGATCTTAGTTCTCAATCCCTCCTGGAGGTTCAGGGCAATACCTATAGTCCCCAGATCCTCTGGAGGTTGAACTGATAGGCATACCCCATAAATCACACTGTTAGACTTTCCAGTGGCCAAAGCCTCCAGGCAAACAAACACAGTCCTATTAGGGAGGGCATTCCAGGGGCTTTGAGGTCACCTCCCAGTAGCTGAAGGCACAGACCAGACCTTTCTTCAGGTAAGGTTAATTCTTCACCACAACCCCCCTAGCACATACATTCCCTTTACCCAAGGCCATGTCTCAGGAACATAAACTAAGACATGTACCACTCTAGCTACAGTGAAAGCTGAGAAGTACCTGTTTATCTGGCTGCATCATCTTCCACATAACACTGGATTCTTTTTAGGAAGAAATGAGAAGAGAATGGAAGGTGGACAGAAAAACAAGCATATTTCACCACAGCTAGTGAGTACACATAGGGACAGGTGAATAGATTTTTCAGCTTTCAGCTTTTGTAAGTATTCTCTTCCGCAGGTCATTCTTGTTCAAAACTTTTATGGGTGATAACATATTTTTTTCCATTGTGGTATAGACTAATATTTTTCTATAGTGTTAGCCATCTTTGCTAGTCCTTGATCTCAAATTGTGGTTGAAGAATTGAACCTCTATCATAATGGCTTATAGGCAGTTGGTGCACCCCCAAAGCTCTCATAATTTGGGATGTTACAAAAAGAGTTAGCTGCACTAAGCTGTGCTAGTATTTTCCCTCATTGTAGTGGACATGGTCAGTTTTTTGGGTGCATTCACTGTTCATTGTCTCAGTAAGCATTTCTTGAGTACTTATTATATTCCAGAACTAACAGACACTGGGGTTACAATAGTGAGAAAATATAAATTACACTGTGTTTACAGAGATTAAATTTGAATTGTTTCTGATATATACACCTATGGCAATACAAATCATATCCTAATCAAGGTGTCAGCCAAAAAAAAAAAAACACCATTTTTTCCAGGCAGGCATAGGGTGTGGTAGATTATAAAAATGGCCACAAGTCCTTTTCTTCAGTGGAGTCACAGCATTTCAATGTGATGTTTCAGGCCCTTCCATTAAGTGGTAGATCAGTTACTCCAAGTCTTTGAATCTGGGTTGTCCATGTGACTTGTTATGACCAATGTGATATCAGCAAATATCAATGAAACACTCTCCACTTGAATACTATATTTCTTATATTCTACTAAGCTATCTATTGAAGGAGGTATCTCTGGTTTAAGAGGTGAACAGGTTCCCTATTTCAGAAACATTAAATATGATCAAACATCTCTACTGCATACTTTGGTGTGCTGCATTTTAACCCTTGGGGTCCAATCTAGAAGAATTTCTTCCCCATCACTTTTAGAGCTTCTTTTACCTCCTTATTTCTCAGACTTTAGATCATGGGGTTCAACATGGGAATCACTATGCCATAAAATACAGAGGCCACTTTCATGTTCTCCTGGGAATTATTAGAATGAGGCTATAAGTACATGTAAGAGAGGGTCCCACAGAAAATGGTGACTGTCTCATTTGGGAGGAACACGTGGAGAAGGCTTTTTTCCTCCCTGCAGTGGAAGACATCTTGAGGATGGCAGCCAGGATATATGTGTAGGAACAGATGATGACTGACACGGTGAACACCAAGTTAAATCCCACAAAGACTACAAGTAGCATGATGTTGATGTCAATGTTGGAGCATGAGAGGGTGAGGATTGGAGGAACGTCACGTAAGAAGTGATTGATGGTGTTGCCCTTTCAGAAGAACACTGAAATGTAAACCCTGTGTGCACAGAAGCATTTATAGTGCCCATGACATATGAACCAGCTACCAACTGGATGCAGACTCTCTGGGACATGACTATGGGATAGCGAAGTGGGTTACAGATGGCCACATAATGGCCCACTGCCATAGCCACCAGGAGGTAGCAGTCAGTGGTCACAAATGTTGCATAAACCAATAATTGCATGACACAGCCCTTGAATGATATTGATTTGTTTTCTATGAAGTTTTGCATTTTCTTGGGAGTGATAGCAGAACTGTAACAGATATCAACAAAAACCAAATGTTGTAGGAAAAAGTACATGGGTGTCTGAAGTCTGGACTTCACATAGATGACCAAAAATAAAGTTAAGGGGACGTACTGAAACTTGTGTTGGGGACCAAATCCCTGAAGAAAGAATTCAGTCACTCCAGTGCTATTTCCTTGTGTCATGACTATCAAAACCCTAAAAAGGACCAAGAGGAGGACCAAGAAAAGAAAGGAAATCTTCTTAAACATGAAAGGTTATATTCCAGTGACCATTTTTTGACAGATTTTCATGACAAACACTCACAACAGGGTTTATTTCTTTCCAATTTTTTTTTCTATTTTCTTGCTAAAAACCCACCACAAAAACAGTGATATGTGAGCCATGGATTCATCTCCAAAATAAGTAAGATTTCATAGAAGAAGACTGATTTCTAATATGTGTTAATCTAGGAAACACAGATTAACACATTTTCATTATATTAAAAATGTATTCATATTTGCTTAAACCAATATTCTTATATGATTTTGTATCTTTCAACAACCTATAGCTTTTCTCACCCACTTATCATTTGAATTCTGGTCAAGTTCCTGAAGTTAGCAGCATTCACTAGGGAAATTTTCTGAGATTTGTTTATGATTCACATATGCATGGAAGACTTCAGAGCATCTTTATACCATCATCCTTAGCATGCAACTGTGTGTATATATATACATAAGTACATATATTTATATATACACACACATACACACACTTGTATTTGTGTATATATATATTTATGGATTTCTAAGAGATAGTCCTGCATTTCCCATTTCCTTGTTTTTCTCTTTAGCCATAGCCCAGCTGCAGGACAAATCATCTTGTAATAACTCTATTAGTATATAATGATAGCTTATTTTAAATCACAGAGCTCTTTGTTTTCCACTCTGAGTTTTGCTACCTCTCTACCTGGTTAGGAATACAGCTGAGTTATTTTCTTCTATAATTTTTCATATTCTGTAAGCCCCCAACTCCTCTATTCTAGTGCCTTTACTCTTAAACACGACTCCAACTGCTGAGCACTGCTCAGTGTGGAGTAATATGTCATGGGCCTTTGCTGAGGCAGAAATGGCCTCATCAGTAGATCTCCTTTCTCTTCTAGGCACACAGTTAAACATCACTTCCAACCGAACTTTCTTAAGCTTGGCCAGGATACCCTGTTCGGCCAGTGGAACATGGGCAAAAGGAAAGAATGCTGCTTCTAGACCTGAACCAGCTCTTCCCTGCTCCCCTCCAACTGGAATCATATGACTTTCTACTCCCTTTATCCCTCATCTGTTGACAGGATACTGACATTCAGAAAAATTTTGGAAGCCATGTGTTAAGATAAAATACAGGAAAACCAGTTAAATCAGGACTGCAGATAAACCACATAATTTGTTAGTATAACTACAATTTAAATATTGCATGGAAAATCTATGAAAAATTACTGTTGATTTGAAATTCACAGTTAACTGAGACTTGCATTTTTATTTGCCAAGTCTGGTAGCCCCATCTATGTCACTATTGTAGCCTTGTTCAGTCTCTGATCTTGAAAGACTATGTGGAGCAGAGACCCTCTGCCAGCAAACTGTTTCCTCCACTGGACTGTATGTGATTGAGAACTTCGGGTGTGAGAAGTCACTGAGATTTTGAGATTTGTTTATTCTCACAGCTAGTGTTATTTTAATCAGCTCTCACTGCAGTCATGCTTCTGATTATTCATGAGTAACCTTTAATTGTCTGATGCACAGTAAATTGGAGTACTGTTACAGTAAGACTGAGTCTTGTGAGTTGTGAGAGTCTGTATGGTTTAGAATGCATTATTTTCCAAAAAAGAAAGCATAATCGATACATTTCAATGTCAGGTTTCTTTTGTTCTCTGTACTTTGTCTTTTAGGGCATTAAAAGAAATTAAATGTTCAAAATTCTCTAAACCTAACCATCATGAATATCAAATGACAACTGCATGTGGGAGTGTGGCTGCTAAAATCACAGGACTCATTTATATGCAGTATCCCAGCAAAATATTAAGATTAACATTTTACCAAAATCTCACATTTCAATGACAATTGTCTAATTCAATGTGCTTCAGACACTGAATTGTTAATACCAGTGATAATGCCTTTAACAAAATAGTTTTTGAAAATTCTCCTCTGGTAATTGCTTTCAGAATCTGAAATCCATCTTCCTGAATATAAATCAATAGTGGAAATGTTTGTTCCTTGAGGGTTGATTCAAAGCAAGTGAGGTGGGGAGAATTATTTTTGAAAATCCCATTCATCCTTCTGCTCCAAGCCACATAATATAAAAGACAGTGAGAAAACCGGATTGTACCCAACACCTGAAAATGCTGGACAACACATATCAAAGGTCACTGTAAAGTCACACTGAGCTCAGAAGCAGGTAGGAAGAGTGCCCAGCCCTGGAGATCTAGAAGGAACCTGCAAACCAGACGAGATGATGCTCAAGCTGCCACAAGGATTTCTGTTGTTCTATGAAGCAAAGCTCTTTGGTTTAGAGACGTAAGTGAGGGATGGGAAACTCTGTCTCAGATTTGCAGAGTGTAGATGGACCCAAATATACAATTTTGGTAAGTAATGGCTTAGAACGAAGCCACCTTGATGGAAAAAGAGCTTCTGCTTTGGCCAAAAAAAAAAAAAAAAAAAAAAAGATGGAGAAGAAGGAGAAGGAGAAGTCCTACCCGAATATTTGTAACTATCACCTTGAATTCACATGGGTTTGGAGTGTAAATTTGCAATACTAGGTAAGAAATTAACAGAGAACTCTGCTGGGCTGTGAATACCTTAGCTATCTGGCAGAAACAAAGCAAAATCCTGAAGGGGAATATACCAATAATCCAGATCACCTTAAGATTCCTGCAGGTAAATTCAGTAACAGTGATATTATAATTCAAAAAATTAAAAAAACACAAAAACAAAGAAAAAGCCATTGTGAAGAATACTTTGCAGAAACAACAGCAGGGTTGAATAACACAGGATTTGGGATATTCTAGTTACCAGGTATAGAATATAGAGTAATAGATCTTTGTTATTTAAAGAAATTAACAATGAAAATAAAAGCAAGGAAGAAAAAGACTACCAAAGGATTTATAAAAGAGTATTAGATTTCCTTAAAAAATCACTGAAATGACTCAATTGGTGAGTTAAGTCTGCAGAGAGAGGTGGTGAGCAGGAAGACATATATGAAGAAATTTCCTAGAAATTGTACACAGTGACAAGGAGATGGAAACAGTGAAAGACAGGTTAAGAAATGTGGAAGTTAGAATAGAATGCACAAAATTAGCATGTCAGGAGGAAAGAGAATGTTTCAGCAAATGATGGCTGAGAACTGCCAAAAGTTAACAAAATTTGGAGAGTATGAAGCCTTTCAAGCTGAATAAATAAAAACTGTCCACACCTAGAAATATCATTATGAAAAAAAATTGAACAACAAAAGAAAACAGAAGATAATAAAAGTAGTCTGAGAAAAGGGAATGACAGAGTCTGAAAAAAGCAGACTTCCCAATATGACAGTAAGCCAGAAGAGAGCAGAATAAGCTCCTCAGAGTGCGGAGAGAAAACAGTCACAGTCTGGAACTGCACACCCACGTCGCAATTACACAAGGTGGGCATGGTGGGAGGGTCAAAAGCAGCACCTACCGTTGTTTTAATGCCAGAAATGTTCATCGTGAATCTAATTAAGATGAAGCTACCTGAAAAAACCCAGCTGATGGGAAATTCTACACATCAACTGGCTTGGACACCTAAATAAATGTCAATTTCATAAAAGACAGAGAAACAAAAAACAAAACTGAGTACTGTTTAAGGTTTGAAAAGACTAGAGAGGGGAGGGTATGCCTCAGTGGTACAGCGTGTGCTTAGCATGCACGAGGTCCTGGGTTCAATACCTAGTAACTTCATTAAGAAGAAAAAACCTAATTAACTCACCCACCAAAAAAATATTAGAAAAAAAAGACTAGAAAGACATTACAACTAAATTTATAGCACAATCCTTGATTGGATCCTGAATCTGAAAACAAAGGATGTATAAAGAATAATGTTGGGACAAGTAGAATTTAAATAAATAATAGAAAATGTGATTTTATCAATATTAAATTCCTTTGGAGTGAAAGCTTGGGTATAACAGATTTTCTTTGTAGGAGATAGATGTTGAATATTTATTACCTAGTTTTCTATGTACAGACAAAGCTAGATGAAAAGAAAAAGAACCGGTTAATCTAAGTGAAATGTGTATCAGTGTTTCTTGTACTATCATTTAAAATGACAATCAATTATTTATCTTGTTATAAAGGTCTTACATTTAAAAATAAGAAGCTAATCAAAATATGGATAAAATAAAACACTCTCATGCAGGATCAAATGGAGACACTTTACCATCAACATTTGTGCACTAAAGATGCTACTAAAGATTGTTGTCAGAAGGATGTGATTTCTGAAAAAAGTCTCAGAAGCAAGAAGAAATTCTAAGCTTAGAAACTGGTAAAGGTGGGAAAGAACATACTGGAACAAAGAGAGGCAGTATTAAATATTAATGATATTGTCTATGGGGAGGTGATAAATTAAAAATATCAGTTTATATTAATAGATCAGAGAATTCATTACATTTGGGGTACTCTAAAATTCTTGTACTTTAGAATTTTACTTAGATGTATATATTTTCAATAATTACAAAAGACAAAAAAGGAAGTTTTTTTGTAAAGGTTAGGGGAACAAATGGAATTTTAAAATCAATCTGAATAAAGATTATAAAGGAGATAAAAAGAATAGGAAAAATCAAGATAAACTGAAATCATCTGAGGAGGCATAAATGAATCCAAATGAATTAGTAAGGAAAATAAATATAAGTGGATTAAACTCATCATTAAAATTCAAAGATTAACAAATTGGATTTTCAAAATATAAATCAAGCCATGTGATACAGCAGACAAAAAATTAAGAAGAAACTAAATAACTAATAATTAAGTAAACATGGTATAAAGAATAGGATATTATGCAATAGTGCAATATTATGCAATATGCAATATGTAGAGAAACAAGGGAATTACCATGTTAAGTGTTAAAAGAGGTGAATTCAATCCAAAGGAAAAACAGAGCAACTCAGTTGCTGAAAACAATGTTCTGAGACTTGGGGTCAAAAATGGTGAATCAGTTACGTCCACAGTCCTCAAGTTCAACTGTCACAGTGATTGTGACAAAAGTCAGAGTTAATAGTGCCCAAGAGGAGATATAAACCAAATGCTATCTGACCTTAGTTCAGGGAATGATCTCCTCTTGTCACAGGATCTAGAAGACTTTTCTGAGATAAGCAGCTTTAAAAATGTACTAGAAATATGTTTGGGATTATTTAAGGTGGAGATTTGTGCAGCCAGGAAGGAAACTCCAAGCAGAGGAAGTTCTTTGACCAAAACACAGTGATGCTGCCTTACAAGCTAAGGGCACAGGATGCAAGAGGGACTCACAGTGTGCACAATTCCAGGAATGCTGCTCTGATTAGCATCAGTTTCTACATTACATCACAACAGACTTTTCCTGTATCTCTTTCAGTGACGTTCTTCCCCACCCCTACTAGCGTTATTGAGGTAAAATGTAAATATAATGTTGTGTAAGTTTAAGGTTCATAATGTAATGATTTGATACACATATTGCTAAATGTTACAGCAGTAACATTAGTTAACACATCCTTCACATCACATAACTACCATGTTGCTGATGTTGTTATGGGAAGAATGTTTAAAATCTACTCCTACAGCAACTTTCAACAGTACTGTTAACTGTAGTCACCATGCTATACATTAGGTCCCCCAAACTCATTCTTCTTATAACTGGAAGTTTGTGCCCTTGGACCAACATTTCATTTCCCCTACCTTCCAGCAACCACTGTTCAACTCAAAGAAATTCTTAAGTAAAGTTAATTTTGAGTCTAGAACTGACTTCTCCCTTTCCCAAAGTGTGAACTGGTAATGAGGATGAATTAATTCAGTCCCCAAACTTTTACTGAGCACTGACAATGTTTGAGGCATTTTTTAAAAATATTCAATGTCCAAAGTGCTCCCAACTCACCCCATCAGTAGATGCTCTGCTCTGTCTCTACTTTGGATTTTCTGGAGGAAGATTTTCTGGAGCTTGCAAAGAACCAGAGAAAAAATTCCTAGTGTATTTTTCTGACTTCTAGGCTCAGATTTTTCTTCCAGACACCATAGCAAGTGTCTGCTTAGAAGAATACAAGAGCTACTTTTTTTATAAAGTCCCATTTATGTTAGACTATCCCTTTCTATACTTGCTGACAAGGTGATATTTTGCTTTTGCTACAAATGGGGGGTTTATTTTTGAGGGCTGTGGGATTTAGACCTAGCCCCATGAGAACCTCAGACACTGGGGCTGAGCTCAGTGCACTGCATTGAGCTTCCTAGTTGAGACAATTAAAAAAAAATTTTTTTTTTCAAGTTTCTGTCCTGTAGGGACTTGGCCTCTTGTTTACTTTCATGAGTTTGGGGACCATCTGTTTCAACCTGAAGCTGATTTTAGATCTTGAAAACCTGATCTTGTATCCTGAATTTTCTACATAGAATGTTCTAAATCTGTTTCTCCTTTAGTTAAAAAAAAAAAAAGAGAGAGAAAGAAAGCTTAATGACACCAGATGTGTCTGCCTTTGTGGTGCTGGAACAACACGTGGGGAATGCACGTTCCTACACCTTCCGATCCTGTACACCTGTGAAGGGCGTTGCCACGAAAGGGATTCTCAGGATTATTACTGTTAGAAGGCATCTCCAAATCTGAGTGGCTCCCTTTCTTCTTTGACTGCTGCTCACTGTCATATACCTAACGGACTCTTGGGGCCTTACATAGCCAGCATCCTCCACTGAAGCTCTGTCTGGCATCAGCAAAGGCATTCACATCTCACTTCATCAACACGATGAACTCCAAGCCTCACTTGTTAATACTGGGGTGATCAGTAGGAGAAAGTTCCCAGCTTATTTTCCTATAGGTCTAGACCATCATTTTAGAGAGCTCTTTATGCGTCCTCTCTGAGTGGAACTGCTGAGTGATTCTACAGAATTCAAATCCCTTCTCCTCTAGGCGGTAGATGCCCTGGTAGGGACTTTGGCTGAACAACAAAAGGATCTCATAAATTCTTGTTTTTATTGTCTCCTCTTCGTATATATGGTGACCTCCCAGTGGTTATCATGAAGTATTGAGTGGCTGTCTCCTTGACCTTTTTCCTAGGAGGATGGGCAAGGTGGCAGGCTGTATGGCACGGGGGTTTTTAAAGCATGAACTCTCAGAGTCATCCTGCCTGCGCCCAAAGCCTGGCGCTATCGCCCGTTAACCTAGTGAATACGGGCAAGTTACTGAACCTCTTGGAGACTTCAGACTTTAGGTTCCATGGGTTTAAGAATTGTATCATACAATTCATTACTTAATCCATGTTTACTGGAGCACTCAAGAGATTTGAATCTGTTGCCTGAATATTGACCAAGTAAAATGGAGGCTTTATAAGGGAATTTGTTAAGACTGAAATTGATGAAAAGCTGCTAACAGGAGTCCAGAAGGGTCCAAGGAGACAAAGAATTTCCTTGGTCCCTTTACAGAATTTCTTAGTAGCTGGGTTGCAAAGGAAGCCATCCTGTGGAGCCCCCTCAGCAGCTCAGGGCAGGTGGTGAGCCAGGCAGCTTACTGCAAAGGCAAACAGAAACCAAACGACCAGAGCTCCCATCCCATCCAGCCCCTTAGCTGCTCAAACTATCAGAGGGGAGGTCAGCTGAGCCCTCGCCAGTCTCCCATAGGCAGGAACAGGTACCGCACGAGTCCAACAGCTTTGCGAGAGCAGGAGTAGGTGGTCTCCAAGCCCTCCCTTTCTGACAGTCTATCATCTGTTATAAGGTGTATTGATCCTTTTCTCCTGACTGTTACCACTCCATCCTTCATACAGAGAATCTACCCGGACAGCTGGCTCTGATGCATTTTGGTCACCCTCTTTCAGCTTTGGCTCTAAATTCCTAAAATATCTTTCAAGGGGGGCATTTCCAGAGCTAATAATAATATCACCATGATCATTTAAGAAGTTCTATGAATAGGGAAAGGTGAAATTTATAGTGATACCATTTTACTGGATTTTTTTTATTGTCCAAATGACTGATGCCTCACAATTTCTACAAGGTCAAACAATTTTGTTATTGAAGATGGAAAAGGCTCAATCATCCAATCTTTTAACAGATATTCACTGAGGAACTGCTATGAACCTGGCACGATTCTAGGCACTAAGAATCTGGCAGTGAATGACAGATAAGTTTTCAACTCTCAACAAGTTTACATTCTGGTAGGGGAGATAGATGAAATACAACTGAAATTATTAACAAAAATTTTGAGGGCATGTTAAAGGGTTCCCAGACCTTTAATACAAGACAATCCATCTAGCTATGAAAACTGCTAGAATATCATAGGTAGATGAAAACTCAACTATCATCCTGTTTAATTCCCTCGTCTATTTAGGATATGAGAAATCCGAGGCCCAGATGCCAAAGCCCAGTAGACACTGTTGCTAATGGTTTTTTATTCTGGAAGACCACATTGACTCTTTCGTATTAGTCTTAACTCTTGCTACCGGTATTTTGTAAAATTTGAATGCTGATGGATTTATTGTCAGTCTCAGATGTAAAACTGGTATTTTGTTATGTTTTTTAAAAGAACCCTTATATTTTACCTACAGATTGAAATATTTACAGATGAAATGATATAACATCTAGGAATTGACTGCAAATAATCAGGTGAGGGGAATGGAAGGGGTTACTGAAAATAAGATTGGTGATGAGTTACGGAAGCTGAGTGATGGCTACATGGAGGTTCATTATGAGTGGCCTCCTAATATTGCATTAGGTAAATTTTCCATAATGACGATTTAAAAAATAGAGCATGTGAATTCCTTGGGTGCAGGTTTCTTGGGTTCTATTCCAGTTCCTGGGTCCTTCCCAGGAGCCATCAGCCTGTATGCCTCTGAGCCTGCCAGCAGAAGGCTTTGTGGACCTCCCTGAAAAAAAGGCCATGCCTCCTCTGGTGGGTTCACGTCCAGAGCCATAAAAACAAATAAACAAAGCCTTAGAGGGAAAACATTAAAAGGACCAGTGGATGAAGGAGGAATCCCAAAGATGATGTTTGTTTAGGGTGGGCAGTGAGAATGCCTTCTTCCTGCCAGTGTCTCAGCAGTGCTTGGCTATGGAGACCGAAATCCTGGTTCCAGTGGTGCCTCCATTACCTACCAGCTGTGTGACCTTGGGCAAGCGACTTAACTTCTCTGTGCCTCAGTGCTCTCACCTATAAAACAGGGATAAGATTGCCAACTTTCTGGCGAGCATTATGTGTTCATTTCTGGCACAGAGTAATGCTAAATAAATGTGGGCTGGTGGTATTATTATCGCCTGAGTTTCCCAATTATCTGCGGCAAAGCGCACGCTGGGGTGAAAAGCAGCACTGAGGAACTGCCGAGGGGGCTTCTATCCTGCACAGCCCCAGGCTGTAAGGGCTCACTCCACTGTCCTGACCACCTGCAGCACAGCCACCGGCACAGAGGCCCCGACTGCTGCTGCTGTGGCACGGGCTGACGCCTCGGGGGTGGGGGTGCTGTGCTGAGGGGCTCTCCCCACTGCGGGCCCGCCAGGACCTCCCCGGGAGACGGGGCGCACTGGGTGTGTGGCCACCGGCAGCCCTCAGCGGGCAGCGGGCTTCCTCGGGTGGCCGCGCACCAACCTGGGCTGCACGCGGGTTCCGGGGCTGAAGACGGCGACGGAGGAGCAGCGGGGACGCCGTGGGAGACGACTCCGTCCCTTCTAGGTGGGCCACGGACAGCGGCAGGTTCTGGGCCAGTGGGTGGGGCCGGCGGGGATGCCTCCTCCGCCAGGAAGCCGGCCGGGTCCGCACACTCCAGGTGGAAAGACTGGTCGTCATCCAGAGGGTCTCGAACCAGACGGGCGGCCCGAGGGAGGCCGAGACGGCCAGGGTGCTGGCTGCCGCGGCCTGGCCTTCCTCCCGCTCTCGCTTCGCCCTTTCCTTATCCGGGCGCACCGCGCGCAGCGGGCCGGGGCGTGGCTCGCCATCGGCCTGTCCGGGGCCAGCGGGAAGCAGCCCCGCCGGCCTCTTCCTGAGGCGCTGCTTCCCCGCGCGCGGGAAGCCCGCAGCTGCTGCGCAGGTGCGCAGCGGCCCGCCTGCCCCACCCCGGGGTCTTTTGGAGACAGCCCCGGCCATCGTATCTTTCTTTAAAATATTTTTTTGTCTTGTCTCCTAATAAAATTGTCAGCTCCTTGAGGGCGGACCGGTGGCGTGTCCACAGTCCACGTGCCGGCAGAGCGTCTTCGCCGCAACACAAGGATCTCCGACGCCGGGCCTCGGCCGCCCTCCCAGTCCTCCGCCGCTGGGCTGTGCTGCCGGCTTCGCCCTCGGAAGCCCCAGCCAGGCCTGGACCGTGCACCCTCTGCAGGACCACTCTGGGGTGTCTGCTGGACTGAAGCGGGGAAAGCAGCCCTCGGAAAGCAGATACTCACTGAACGCGCACTCTGGGCAGCTTTGGTGCTGGAGAAATCATAAACAAACCGGCCCCAACCACTGCTCTGATTGAACTGACACAGTATGCCCGTTCTCCTTACGCTTTATAAATGACGAGCGCGTAATAACGTTCATTCATTCACTTGCCAGGCATGCTTCCGCATTTCTGTGTTAAAGCTTGCATTCTGGTGAGGTGAGATTACGTAACCATAAACATGATAATTTTGAACGGTGTTAAAAAATTGTGAAGAAAGTAAAGCAGGTTAATGCTTAGGCAATGATAGGCAACCGTGGTGGGAGAGGAGAGTGCACAGGGATTCTGTGACTACATTGGACGGGTTGGAAGGTGACCAGCGTAATAAATGGGTACCGCTCATTGCTAGTGTCTGGGAGATTGTAGGTAGCTAGGACGTTTAGTTCACAGTTGCTGATGAGGGATGAAGAGAAGTAATGAGGACAGTTTAGGAAGCTAATGCAGTGCCCACGACAGTGGACTAGTGCCAGGCAAGGTGATGACTCTTCAACATACGTTGCACGTTTAAAACCCCCAATAATTCCTTGTATTTCATTCATTATCTATGAACGAAGGAGGCAGTTTCTAGAAAGGAAGGAGCAAGCTCATGATCAGAGAGTTAGGAGTAGATGTGTAACTATTAAGAGAGCCCAAGCTTAGGGCTCTGGGCTCTGCACCCCCATGACTGGAAACTCCCCATGGTGGTTTAGGGCAGCCTCACTGTCCCAGCTCTTCAGCTCTGCCTAGTCCTCCTTCAATAAATCTTGTGTCGGATTGCAAATTCTTTTGGTGTGAGTTAATGTTTGGGTTTGCCCCAATGAGAGGGAGACCCAAGTCACTCTTGCGTAACCTTTTCCAATGGACGGAGCAACGGGCTCCTACGTATGGGCTTTAGAAATTCCATCCACTTAGGTGTGTTTTATTTTTTTTTTTTATCTCCATCCATATGGAACTGAGAGCGTCAGAATGACAGCTGGATTCTAGGCAGCAATTACCAGGGAGTTTTGGAATACTTGTCATGAGAAGAAAGAGTAACTAGTTAATCTAGTTAATTATTTATTAAAACATTTGTTGAACACCCAGGCAATGCCAAACAGTGGACTGGGGCTGGTGACAAAGTGGTGAGCAGGAGCATGCGGGGTCACTACCCTCATGGCGTTGTCAGTTAAGTGGGTGTAAAGGCAGAAATAAGTTGTACACAAGGACACAAGAGCTTGTAAAGGGGGGATTAATCTGGTCTGTTAAATCTGGGAAGATTTCCCAGAGAAAACCATGCTTATACTAGACTGCTCTAGGAGAACATTGCTGAGATGTATGTGAGATAATGTTTTGCCTATGTTTTCTTCTAGGAGATTTATTGTGTCTTGTCTTATGTTTAAGTCTTTAAGCCATTTTGAGTTTATTTTTGTGCATGGTGTGAGAGAGTGTTCTAATTTTATTGATTTACATGTGTCTGTCCAGCTTTCCCAACACCATTTGCCGAAGAGGCTGTTTTTTCTCCTTTGTTGAAGATTAATTGATGGTAGGTGTGTGAGTTTATTTCTGGGCTCTCTATTCTGTTCCATTCAATGAATATTTTAAAGAGTTGTGGATCTGAAGTAATCTCCCTAGGTGGGGCTTGGCTCAGATGATTGCATGTTCAAGTTTCAATGCTCTCATTAAACATAAATGAGAATAAAGGTATTTTAGTTGATGCCAAGCTCATACCATCTCTGATTAGGTTGTTTGGAATTTTTTTCCTCCCTCAGTAAAAATATGAAGGTTTTGGTAGAGCAAAGGATTTGAAAGCACATCAACCTAGTTTCATGTACTGGGTGTATAAATACTGCTGTGTAGTTTGGGCAAATTACTGAATCTCTTTGAGGCTCAATTCCATCTTCAGTAAATATAATATAATGACATTTACCTTTGTAGATTATTCAAGGAGACATGACATGCTGTACATAGAATGTGGGCATATTGAGATACTTAGTTTCTACCCTTCCTTGTTACATTAATCATTTACAGAAGAGTAAGTAGTTTTGTTGCATATTTGATGTCTCTCAATAATAGGTCTGTATGTGTTTTAGGTCTACACTGTCCAATCCAGTAGCCATTAGCCACATGTGACTATTGAGCACTTGAAATGTGACAGTCATGTTAAGGTGTGTGAGTGTATAACACATACTGGATTTGAAGCCTCAGAATGAAAAAAAGGGCTGTAAAACATTATATTAATAATTTTTATATTTATTACATGTTGAAATGATAATATTTTGAATATAGAGGGGGATAATAAAGTGGCTTTTTAAAATGTGGCTATTAGAAAATTTAAAGTGATTCAGGTCATTTTAACATGGCTTGTATTTTATTTTGGTTGGACTACGTTGGTCGAGACACTGTACATCTCTGGTAGAGGGGGATGAGTACGTTTGAAAATCTGTGGGTGTTGCAGGGTCATCTCTTAGCAAAACCCTCTGACCCCATCCATCATAATGATATTCTTACCTCTACTACTCCTTAACACCCTCACAGTGGAATCGCTCTCTCCACTCTAGATCTCTGTCTTGACTCTCATGTTGGAAAGGGCAGCCACTTTCCATACATTTCCTTCTGGATATCTGATGGTACCTCAGGTTCCTCTTGTACTCACCACCATGTTCTAGGGCTGCACTGCTCTCTCCATACTTCTCTCATGAGATCGCACACCACCCACTCACACTTCCAATCGGTTATTCGCTTATTCACCCATTCATTATTTATTTTAAAGAATGTCCCACATGTCAGATACTGAGCTAGGTGTTTGGAATAGAAAGATACATATGATAAAATAGGGTTCCCTCCCACACTGATGAAACAGTCTACTGGGAGCAGTAGACATTTACACAGGGACACTGCAATAAGCAATGATATTCTTTTTTGGTTAAATCCTCCAAGAGCCAACATTTTGACCTCTGCCACTAGCTAACTGTATGCTTTTCATCAACGACTCTGTGGAAATTTGTCATAGGAGAGACAGGTTTTGATTCATGATAAACCAGGGAGCAGAGCTTGACAGTGCAAGGTCCTGGGGCTTAGAACAGTGGTCAGGATCATGATGGGTGTGATCTAAAGTCACTGGCTCCATGCTGGCCCCTCTGTCTGGAAATCAGTTACTGAAGGCGAGAGAGAGGGTGATTGAGGGGAAGGTGAGGATTATCAGCTGCCTGCAAAATAGGCTTCTGCTGCACCATGTTTCATACAGCTACCATCCTAAAGCATTCCTCATGTCCAAGCTAGGTCTTTTCTTGGTGCAGTATAAAGAAACCATCCTGAATTTAAATTCCTGCTACTAGGTGTGTGGCCTTGGACAATTTCCTCATCTGTGAAATGGACAAGGTCCCTGAAAGGATTGTGGAAAATAACATGGTCGACACTCCTCCCCCTGAAAAATATTTTAGGATGTCGTCATGGAAACAGTATAGGACCAGGTTTTCAAGGAAGGTCTTAACTTCAAATAGTCTGCCTCTTTATCCTAATAATAATAACTTACTCATAGTTTTCAAAATATGCATACTGAGGGAGGGTTGAAAAATATGCTAACAGGGAGTTGGTTTTGATTTCAGCATTGTACAAAAATCCAAAATGTATGCTGATATTTTGTGGTTTATTTTCAGAAAGGCTCTTTTATTCTGAAAACACTGCAAAGACCAGAACATATATATTTTTGCTTTTATTCTGCAAACAATGCAAAGACCAGAACATATATTTTTTGCACAGCTAGTGAATGAAAATTCCAAAGACTCTCATATCTGTGCATTTTCCAGGGGGAGGGTAGGTTGATGTAAAGTCAAGTTTTGAAATTTAAAACTATGATACGTGTAGAAAGCAAGGATATTCTTGTTTATGTTATGATTTTCTTTGTTACCTTCCTCCTGCCCACAGGTAATTTTCTCTTCTGCTCGAAGTGGAAGCCTGTATCATTTTTTTTTTGCTCATAAATCCCTGGGTTTGCTTGCAAAAAGACAGAGTACGTTTGATTTGCTTTTAGAGCCATTTGCCATTGACTGACTCTGTTCACGAGTCATTAAGGTTATATTCATCTCAACTAGTGCACATTTGTGGAGACACGGTTTATAGAGAGCTGTGTACAATTCTGAACCAGTGAGAAAGCAGTGAATTTTTTTTTAAAAAAAGCACACCAGCAAGGGTGGAGCTGATTGGAAATACTGCATCCACTGGCATCAGATGAGCTGCTACTTCCATCCAGGGGAGATAAGTCTCACCTCCCTTCTGGTCCCTCAGAGCAGGGGAGGGAGGCCGGGAGAGTCCGCTGCCTGAATCTCGCAATGACGTGGGAAACCGTCTCTGCTTTTCTTCCGTGGTAAAGATTTCCACATGAACCCAGAAATGCTTCACCCATCGAACACTGGTGGATAGAGGGCAGAGCAGTGTGCCTACAAGAGTTTTCTGGTTAAATGAAACACATCAATTAAAATGACAAAATCTTATTCACTATAACCATTTTGAGTAAAAGACAAAACTCTAATATGAATCCAAACCCAATTCTGCTTTTTTTGTTGTTGTTGTTTTAACTTAAGCCTCAGTTTTGTTTTTTTGTTTTTGTTTTTGTTTTCAACTAGAAAGATGGTAGATGAGAAGACTTGGTGATTCCAAGTATCTTCCAGTTTAATGATGCAGTGACTCATGGTCTCCTTCCCCAGCTTCTTAATAACATCACAGTTAAACATTTTTCTTAATGATGCTAGGTCCTCATTTTGCTTATGGAAAGACTGTTCCTAATACTAGTAACGGGTAATGATCATTGAGCATTTTCCTTACGGCAGGCACTGTGTTGAGCGTTAAGTATTACCTGTAATACTAAGCACAGATCGAAGCCATCATCAGTTTACATTTTACAGCTGAAGAAATTGAGGTTCATAGACAGTAACTTCTTCAAAGTGACTCAGCTGACGAGTGGCTGAGCTCGCGCAGAAGGAAGGGCTGTCGTTAGGGTGGCTGTTGTTAATCCCGGCTCCAGGTTAGAATCGCCTGAGGGGCTTTCAAAACCATACTGACGTCCAGATCTGCACCATAAATGGCTTAAAATAGAAAAGTCTGATTGGGCAGTGTTTTCTCAAGCCCTCAGATGACTCTAAATGACAGTCACAATGGAGCCTGCAACATTTAATACTGTGCTGTGATTTCTCTCATGTGCCGGCTTCTGGACATTGGCTTAAAGAGTTAATTAACCCCTTAGAACAGCCATCTTGGCTGGAAAATAGGGGCTCTATCATCCCCACCGTGTGAGAATTACATGAGACCGTCACCTAATGGGGTCACTTCTGAACCTGGCACTCACAGGCGCCCATCTAGTGAGCGTTCCTGTCTGCCTCCTTCATCCTCTGCTGTCCGGGTTTCTGCTCACTGCTCTCTGTGGGCCTGGCTGCAGCGTTCCCCTCGCTCTCTTATGTTTGGGCCACTTCCAAGTCACTGTAGGTTGGGGAACCAGATAACCAGGAATATATATATATATATATTCTTCAGGCTTTTTTTTTTTTTCCTGGTTAAATGACCCGTGTCACGTAAAATGACAATGTATTATTTGTTCTAACTATTTGGGGGGACAAACCTCTTCTATGAATCCAGATCCAACTCTGCATGACTTAATCTATTTAAACCTCAATTTGCTCAACTGGAAATAGGGGAGATAAGCCAGTGATTTAAGTATCTTCCAATTGAATATAGAGCCACTTTGTTAAGAGAAAACAGGCTCTGAGTCAGGGCTTATGAGTTTTCCTAAAATGACCTGGCTTGAATGCAGGGATTTGGCTTAGTGCAAGGCTCAGAGGCATTTTCCCCACTTCTGGGCCACAGTACATAGTCACCAAAGCCTAGCCTGTCATAGAAGTGCAGAGATCTGGTCTGACTTGTAATATTACAGATGAGAACACTGAGAGCCAGAGATAGAATGTGACCTACTCAAGGTCACCCAGTGAGCATCACCAGAGCTCGGGCTAAAAGCTACTCTCAGCAGTCCTGCACTCTTACCTGGGTGTGATTTTTGGTTCATCTATTCATTCATTCACTCATTCATTCACTCATCCATTCATTCAACAAATGCTTACTGAAGGTCTGCTGTGTGCTGGGCTCTCTGAGAGGCATCGCACTGCAGTGTGCCCAGGACAGTGTACCTGCCCTCCTCGAGCACACGTCTGGGGGGATGAGACCAGCTGGCATCATCGCCGTCTGCTTTTTGCAGCAGTCTGGGTTTTGCAACCCTCACATCTTTCTCTCTTTTTTTTTCCTTTTTATACACTTTTAGTTAATGAATATTTGACTCAGTAATCACATAAAAACCACAAGAGTAATTTATGCTGAAAGATGGAAACATTGATGATAGACCAGTTTTAAGGAAATATAATTTTATTTGCATAGATAACATACACATAAATATAAAGCCCATATAAAGGGTGAAAATAAGTATTTATCACATAATTTCCAAATCAAAGTTGAAAAATGTTCAACTGGCAGACAAAGATGACAATAAGACTCCAAAATTTCTAAGCCATCAATCAATAGCCAACATGAGAACCTCTTCAAATGGTTCTAAAGCTAAGCAGCAGAACTCTTTATGAGACACAACATTGTACAGCTCTTCCTGGGCTTATGATGGGGCTACATCCTGAGCAAACCATCTTTAACTGAAAATATCAGTTAAGTAGAAAATACATTTAATACACTTGGCTTACTTAGCCTAGCCTGCTTTATTGTTAATTTTAACTTTAATTTTTTTACTATTTTTTATTGAAGTATAGTTGATTTACATGTGTTAATTTCTAGTGTACAGCAGAGTGATTCAGTTACATATTCATTTTCATATTCTTTATCATTATAGGCTACACCAAGGTATTGAATATAGTTCCCTTGCTATACAGTAAGACCTTATTGTTTATCTATTTTATATGTAGTAGTTAGTATCTGCAAATCCCAAACTCCCAATGTATCCTCCCCACCCCCGGTAACCATAGCTGGTTTTCTATGTCTATGAGTCTGTTTCTGTTATAAGTTCATTTGTATCCCTTCTTTTTTATTTTTATTTTTTTTTGAGATTCCACATGTAAGTGATATCATATGATATTTATCTTTCTCTTTCTGGCTTACTTAACTTAGTATGATGATCTCTAGGTCCATCTATGTTGCTGCAAATGGCATTATTTCATTTGTTTTCATGGCTGAGTAGTATTCCATTGTGTGTGTATGTGTGTATATATGTGTGTGTGTATATATATATATATGTATCTCACAACTTCCTTATCCAGTCATGATGGACACTTAGGTTGCTTCTATGTCTTGGCTATTGTAAGCAATAACTGTGAACACTGGGGTGCCTGTTTCTTTTTTCTCCAGATATATACATGGGAGTTGGATTGCTAGATCATAGGATAAGTCTATTTTCAATTTTTTAAGGAACCTCCATACTGTTTTCTATGATGGCTGTACCAAACTACTTTCCCACCAACAGTACAGGAACTCTCAGCTCTTAAACAGAGCCATTTGACTTTCCTTGCCCACTCTTTCTCTTCCTCTTTACTTTTACTTATTCTTCTGCCTCCTTTCCTTCATTTCATTTTAGCCCCACCCTTCTAGGATTAGTCAGGTCTGCTGGATTCCCCTAGTTTCCGAGCAATAAATGTCCAGAGCCCTTCTAAGAATATTCCTACTCACGACTTTACAGGGTACATCTCCTGAGACGTGGTTCCTTAATGGGGTACCAGGGATTGCCTCAAATAATTTATTGGGTAAGGAAAAAACATTAGAGGTTCTTAAATAAAAATAAACCTTTTCATCTTAAAAATTTAAAATTCTAATTTTAGCATATATATAATATAATGTTATATTACATATTAGTGTGTATATAACTAGTATCTATATTGTTAGTATATTTACATTTGTTTGTGGGGAGTGAACAAACATTATTTTACACAATCAGACACACTTGGAAATCACTGCTTAATGACATGACTTTCCAGAATCCCATCATACCCCCGTTACATTCTGTACTTTGAGATGTTACATCACAAATCTGTGCAGCAGGCAATTCCACTTGGACTTCTTGAATATGGAAAGGTGTCCCATGCCATGCTGCAGAAGTGAACTCTGAGCCTGGAAGAGACAGAGTTGTTGTTAGAAAAGTTGGCAAGTCAAGAAGAAATTAATCTTTGCAAATCTTAAGCTCCCAAATGTTAACCACTATATATAAAAATAGATTAAAGAAACAAATTTCTTTGGTATAGCACAGGGAACTATATTCAATATCTTGTAATAATGTTTAATGAAAAAGAATATGAAAATGAATATGTGTGTGTGTATACACACACACACACGACTGGGGCATTGTGCTGTACACCAGAAATTGACACATTGTAACTGACTATACTTCAATTTAAAAAAATGACCAAAAAAATGAAGAAGAAATTAATAAATGAACCTGCAGATAGATTCAGGAGCCTATTTCAGGGAACAGTGGTGACCTCGTCTGACCTCAAGGCCAGTTGATGTTCCATTTCCCACACATGCAGAGTTCTTTCCCACCTCCGTGACTTTGGGATGGTGCTTCTCTCAGCTTAGGATGCTCTTCTTGCCACTGTCAACATCTTCCAGTGTGGAGTGGAGAGAGGATGCCTATGAAGTCAGGCAGATTTGGGTTCTAAAACGTCCTTCACCACTTAAGAGTTGCACGACTCTTGGCAAGTTACTCAATAGCTCTGAACCCCATTTCTTCATCTGATAAGGATTATAATCCCTTGCTCACTGGGCTGTTGTACAACTGAAATACATGTGAAATTCCTGCTTATGCTAAGCAACCAAACAAATATTTGTCTCCTTTCTTATTTTTAAAAGTCAATTTTCAAGGAATAGAGCAAGTTGGCTTTTCAAGGAAAAGAAAGGAATGTATAAAATCTTGGAATTAACATTGATGTTAATTTTCGATAAAACCTTCCCCAGTTGTTAGAGTTAAATTCCTCTTTCTGCTCCCACTGCACATGCTTGTTTCTTTCCTTTCTATCTGTAATATGTTTAGATCTTTGAATGACCATCTCCCTCACAAGATGATCTGTCTCCCAAGGGCTGGGACTCGGTGCATTTCCGTTCATGTCCACAACACAGTGTTATGTTCATAGAAGGCCACCTTCGGAGATCCATGCTTCATTCAACAAGATTTATCAAGGGCCCAGCTGCCTGCCAGTTGCTAGTTGTCATTTCTGGGAGAATCCATATGTTCTTATTCTCATGTAATAAGGTGTGGTCTCTGCTCTTCATCATCTAGTACAGTGGTGTCAGTTGGTTCAATTTTTTTGAATATTTTGAAGATAGGATTAACTCTTCTTTAAATGTTTGTTTGAATTTATCTGTGAGGTCATCTGGTCCTGTACTTTTGTTTTTGGGGAGTTTTTTGATTACTAACTCAATTTAATTACTGGTAATCAGTCTGTTCAGATTTTCTGTTTCTTCCTGATTCACTCTTGGGAGATTGTATGTTTCTAGGAACTTACCAATTTCTTCTAGGTCATCCATTTATCATTGTAAAATTGTTTGTAGTAATCTCTTCTGATCCTTTATATTTCTGTGGTGTCAGTTGTAACTTCTCCTCTTTCTTTTCTGATTTTATTTGTTTGGCTCCTCTCTCTCTCTCTTTTTTTTTTCTTTCCTTGATGAGTCTTGCTAAAGTTTTGTCAATTTTGCTTATTTTTCAAATATCCAGCTATTAGTTTCCTTGATCTTGTCTGATTTTTAAATGTCTGTTTCATTTATTTCCACTCTGATCTTTAATATTTCTTTCCTTCTACTAATTTTGGTTTTGTTCGCTCTTTAGATGTAAGGTTAGGTTGTTCATTTAAGATTTTTCCTATTCCCTTAGGAGGCTTGTATTGCTATAAACTTTCCTTTTGGAACTGCCTCTGCTGCAGCCATAGATTTTGGAACTTTTTGTTTCCATTTTCATTTGTCTCAAGGTATTTTTTGAGCTCTTCTTTGATTTCTTTAGTGATTGGTTACTTAGTAGCATATTGTTTAGCCTCCATGTGTTTGTGTTTTTTGCAGATTTTTTTTCCCCTTGTAGTTGATTTCTAGTCTTATTGGATTGTGGTCAGAAAAGATGCTTGATATGAGTTCAGTTTTCTTAAATTCACTGAAGCTTATTTTGTGGCCTAACATGTGATCTATCCTGGAGAATATTCCATATGTACTTGAAAAGTACATGTACTATGCTGTTTTTGGAAGTAATGGTCTTTTTATATATATAGCTATATCTTTATATATCTATATCTATATATTCCATCTGATAAAATGTGTTCTTTAAGACCAGTGATATTTTTAAATTGATTTCCTGTCTGCATGATCTGTTCATTGATGTAAGTGGGGTGTTAAAATCCCCTATTATCACTGTATTAATGTCAGCTTCTCCCTTTATGTCTGTTAATGTTTGCTTTGTGTGTTTAGTTGCTCCAATGTTGGGTGCATACATAATTACAAGTGTTGTATTTTTTGTTGGATTGATCCCCTTTTCATTATGTAATGCTCTTCATCATGTCCTGCTACAGCCTTTATTTTAAACGTGTTTGTCTGGTATAAGTAGTGCTACCCAGATTTCATTTGGATTGGCATGTAATGTCTTTTCCCATCCCCTCAGTTTCAGTCTATATGTGTCTTTACATCTAAAATGAGTCTCTTGGAAGTAACATATACATGGGTCTTGTTTTTTATCCATTCAGCTCCACTGTGTCTTTTGGTTGGAGCTATAGACATGCTGGTGTGTGTGACTGGCCCCCCTGTGTGAATGACTGTAAGGCCTGGCAGCAACTCTATTGATTATTTTTGTGTGTGTGGCCAGTCCCCAAGGCAAGTGCCACTTTAGGGGTTCACTGGTGCCAGCCAAGAGTGCCTGCCAGCACTGGTGGGGCTCAGGAGCCTGCTTTACAGGGGTTCCAGTGCTGGATAATGGCATCCACTAGGACTGGTGGGACAGAAGGGGCTGCTTTGGAGGGGCTCCAGTGTCAGCTGAGGGTGCCCACCAAGCTTTGTGAGGTGGGAGGGCTGCTTTGTATGAGTGCCATCTGGGTTGGGTCCTTTGGTGAACCCAGGGTGGGGCAATCAGTGCTAGTAAGTTAGATGGGAAGAGTGAGAAATGGTGTTGCCAGCACAAGGCCAGTTAGGTAGAGGATGAGCCAAAAATGAACAACCAAAACCCAAACTTGTGCCTGGCAGTTACTCTGTACACAGAGGAAGTTCCAACAGATCTCTGCTTTTCAGTCACATGCCCTAAAATTAGTTTTTTCACATATGACCCACTTGCTTTTCAAACTGCTGCCTCTGAACTGGGACTTGAAGTGAGTGAGTTTTTACATGCACCCTTTAAAAGCAGATTCTGTTTCCTTCAGTCCTCCATTTCCCCCAGATTTAAGCCCCACTGGGTTTCAAAGCCAGACATTATGAAGGCTATCTTCCTGGTTCAGGTTTCCCAGGCTGGAGTGCCTGGTGTGAGGTTTGGCACCCTTGCTCCCCAAAGAGGAACTCTGAGGCTCTGACATCCCTCCTGCCTGTGGGTCACAGCACCAGAACTGTGGGTCCCAGCCAGACTGCATCTCCACCCCTCTTACCCATCTCAGCATGGCTTTTTCTTTTTATCTTTAGTTGTGGAAAACCTTTTCTGCTAGTCTTCAAGTCATTCTCAGGGTAGTTTCTCTATGTGTAGTTGTGTCCGTGGGAGAAGGTGAGGCCAGGATCTTCCTACTCGGCCATCTTGTTCTGATCTCTTATATAACCTTTTCATTATTCTTTAGATGAAAAATCTTCTTCTGGGGGCAGAGCCACTAGATATAACAGAAAGCATTGTAGAGGAACTGAAAATGAAGGCTAATGTGCCTACATTCTTTGAGTGAGGGTCAGATAATGGTCAGAGAGTCAGAGAGTAAAAGAGGTAACAGACACAAGATCATGCTACCTTGATGGGATTTGGATTTTATTTAGGGTACAACTGGTCACCAGTGAAAAGTTTTAAGTAACTGAGAAACATGATCTGATCTGAGATTTTCAGAGATCATTCATCTGGAGACCATGTAGAAAGAAATTAGAGAAGAATGAAAGTGGAGAAACCAGTTAGAAGCTCTTCTAGTAATCCAGGTAGGAAGTGATGATGGATGGTGTTACAGAAGTGGCAGTGGAAATGGAGAGATTGTGCAGCTGAATTTATTCTTCAAGATTCTTCTCTGATCTATAAAACAGTTCAATTTTAAAAAGGCATGTCCTTGGTCCATGTAACCATTTCCCTGTACTCCTACAATACCCAATGCTTAATCCCATCAGAAGCCACATTAAGTTGAATCATATGTAATTGTCATTTTTTGGATGTCAAGTCAGTCAAATATCATGTTTCATATGGCTCAGGGTAAGTAAACTTAATTCAGTTGAACACATGCTTTTTTGACGTCTATTTTGTGCCAGCCTTGTGCTGGTTCTTACTATGTTGTGTTGTGTCTCTTTTAATCATCTGACTTTGCTGTCACACAAGGACACTTACTAAGAGGCAGAGACCACAACTTGTATATCTGCATTTCCAATCATCTGTACAGTGACTGGCAGATTTTAGCAGGAAGAGAGTAACTGTACAGAAGAAGCAAACCTGAAAAGGTTGGAGTCCTTGGCCAAGTCAGGAGAAAATGTGAATAAAATCAGCAAAGATAGTGACTCTGGGAATGATTTTCTGGTTCAAAATGTCACTGTCCTTATGTTTGGTAAATGATTGCAGACACAGAGGGAAGTGGGAAGAATAGAGAGAATTCTGTAATTCTTACCCAAACCTAAGGGGACATTGGTCTCATCCCTTTAGTGAAAGTCCAATGAATTTTTTACTTTTACATCTAAAGTTGAAATTCAGCTGACCCTGTGGTGTGGCACTATGGTCTCCAAGATTGGCTCTTGCTTTGGAACCTTATTCTGAAAGTATGAGGTTGGAGTCTAGTTGAATGACAGAATAGCCAATGAAAGTCTTTTATAAAATAAAGTAGATTTAGAACCTCAGGATGGGTGTATACAGCTCTGCAGAAGCAGCATGTGGCTTTGTGGGGGGTGGGATTTCCTCTGCAGATCCTGTGAGAGCCACATGACCTTGTCAGCAACCTAACACATGTGATCTTTGAACTTAATCCTTTGCACCCTGGGCCAAGTCCAAATAACGATCTCTGTGGCATGCCAGTAAACAAAACGGGCTCTCCTCTGACAAGTAAAATAAACACACCCAGGAGCAGCACATTTGTTTGAAATAATGATGATAATAATGGTAACAATAATAAAACATTTATTAATTACCCAAGATGTGCCAGCCCTCTTCCAGACACTTTGCATGCATTAGAAAATTTAGTCCTCACGGCAATCCTATGAGACAAGTACTGAGCACTTTCATAACTTGCCCGTATTTGCATAGCTCGTAAGTAGTAGGGCTGGGAAGTCACTTATACCGTGACAAATTTTCTAGCCATAGCTACACTTCACTGCGCTACCGTGAAGCTTCCTTCTCCTGTGCAGATCTTACCTTTGTTTTTGTCATATGATTTGTTTGAGAGCCTCCTCACTTTACTTAGCCTGGAAAATTCCTGGGTATGCATTAAGACCCATTTAAAGAAATATGTGATGACTTCTCTAACTTTTTTGTGTTTTCTTGGGACTTGGTACATTTTGCTATCACACTAAGTTGTTATTATTGGTCTAAATGTTTGCCTCCCTTTAGTAAACTGTGAGCTTCAAGAGGAACAACACTGTGCTTCTTTCATCATCTTATCCTCGGGACCAGGACCATGCCAATGCCTAATAAATGTTTTATGAGTGGGTAATGAAAGAATGACTATAATAACTTAATTATCTGAACAGAGCCAGAATTCAAACAGTAAGCAGCCCAAATGAATGGCCCAGCACTCATGAGCTCAAGTGCATGCATTGCCCTCAGAGAAGCGTTGTGAAAGTGTGTCAAGTTATCTGTCCATCATCTCTTTCTAATGGGATGGCCCCAACCTCTGATGATGTAGTCCCACTGGAGCAACTGTGTCTCTGTAATGTGATCCCTCACCTCTAAGCACAGTGGCTGATTCAGGAGAGCTACTGAGCCCTAGATGAGCCAGTGAACTTCTTTTGGAATTGGCTATTATCTTGAACAGAGGACATGAAAATTTAAGAGCTGTTGACAGTGGTAGCTTTCCACCATTTGGACTGGGAAGCCCAAAGGCTTGTCTGTAGCCAGTGGGAAAAGTAAGGAAATACCTGGAAAAAAGAGTCAAGTTTATAAATTCAGGGAGATTTCCTGTATGGAACTCTTCTAGTAGTACCCCAGTGACTGAGATCAACAGATTCTATGAGAAAATGGCCATTTATATTGTGTTCACTATTATGTCTTCATGTCTAGCAGAGTGGGCATTTAATAATTATTTGTTCAATGAATAAATAAGCAGGGTCCTGAGAAGATGGAACACCTCAAGGCAGGGAAGGGACAATAGGTCCCAATTACCTTGATTCTGGAAGTTCTTATATCTCATGTAGGATTATAATTGATTGCCATAGCTGACTCCATCATTTAACTTAGAAGCTTTTGCTTTGAAAAATATTGCAGAAGTTCATTTGGGTGGATTAGATAATCATGAGTTATCTGGAGAGCTTTTGTAAACATTGTGTTCTGGGTATCAGCCTGTGGAAATTATGATTCAGTTAGTCTGAGCTGGGGTTCTAGATTCTGCATTTTCCAAAAATTCCCTAGGTGACTTTTTTAGCATTTCATGGATTCCCTTACCCTGTGATTCACCCATCTCCTAGTTCTAATTAGACTTTTTATTGCATTAAATGTGTGTTTTAGGTAGCATTAATTTTCCTTTCACTGTTTATCAAATGTATGTAAAGCATAGCACAAACTGCCTGCTCTGCTTTTAAATTTTCCTAGTAGGAAAGCAGTTGCCACCTCCCTTCAATGAACAAAAAACTAACACTTAACTTTCAGGTCAGAGGTTTCATGATACCATCTCATCAGAATGTAAGACAAATCCCTCCACTATGTGTGGTCACGAATCTGTAATATGACAAGGTCAGAGAATGTGGATTTTTAAGAAACTAAACTCCCAGGTTGGAGTCATTTATCCTGACCCTTTTTGCTTGCTTTTCAGAGAGACAGGGCCCAGACTTAGTTCGAGGTAAACAGGAAGCTGAAACTCTGACCATGAAGGTAAACTATGTCACTGTGAATTATGAACTTGGGTCTGGGCTTAGAGATCCTGAAAGTCATGGGACCGGTGGCTGCCTATTCAGAGGGATGGTGGCTAAACTGTGATAAAGCAACCATTCATCCAGGCATCTGGGATTCTAGTCCCCATTTCTGACTAGCTGGATGCATTACAAAGCCATTTCCCTCTTCTGGGTAATCCTCATGTCCCACTGAGAGATGGCATTGAAGTTGAGTTGTTCTAAAACTCAAGGCCTCTGGGATCCCAAAGAGCATGAATTAGAAGTCAGAAGTTACCACTTTGCCTAATCATTTGGAGTCAAGGTGTTCAAAACCACAAGCACAATACTTGAGTACCACAATTGTATGGTAGAACTAGAAAATAAGGTGGTCATCCATATATATACATGTATTTATAAGCATTTGAATGAAAACAGAATTTTTCACAGCTTAGTTAAGAATCACTGCATTGGATAGTATCTGAAGTTCCTTCCAGCTCTTAGATAAAAAGAAGCCATGTTTGATTTCCTTGCTCTGAGAAGTTTTCAGTCTTCTTCCCTGACCATAGACAAAGTGCACTTCATTCTACTCCATCATTTATGGAGATTAAGTCTACAAATAACATGAGGTTTCATAATAAACCTGAGCACACATGTGCCAAACATCCTACTAGGCATTCTTAAATGAGACACAGGAAAGGGAGAGTGTGTGATTGCTGCTCACCATGGTTTACCATCTCCTCCCCTTCTGCATGTCCCACACTCCTGCACCAGACTGCGTGTGGCATCACAGAGAGGACTCTGCCTTCGCTTGTACACACCACCTTGTCTTTTGAGGTGGCTCCTGTTCATTCTTCAAAACTCAGTTTTTTAAGCAGCACTCTGATTTTTCCATGCTGCACCTTGATAAAGCTGAAACTCCTTTGTGTTCCCACTGTCCCTCGGGCACGGTGTGATTGACACTCTTGTTGCATCATGTTTGTGTTGTTGTCACCATTGTTGTCTCTTTCCTCCACTAGACCATCAGTTGTTTGAAGGCAGGGATCATGCCTTTTTTCACTTAGGCAGTTTTCAACCAGGCACCGACTAGTGCTCAGTGTTTGATTACACAGTGAGTGAATGGCTCAGTGGATAACTAAGACCCAGAGATGTTCACTGTCTGCTCTGTCATAGGTTCTCTGTGACAGAGGGGCAAGGTGGGTGGGTGCAAGGCCCCCTTACAATAACCCCCCAGCTCCCGTCTCATCTTAACAGTGCCAGGCCTTGCGACTCACTTCAGCATTGTCTCTGATTGTTCTTTCTCACCCTAATTAGAAATGTCCTTAGGTCTTTAATTCCAGGTGGACTTTTTTTTTTTTTGGATGTGCTATTTACACTCTTGTATCATTTGCATCATCATTAGAGCTGATGATAATTGCAGCGTCTGCTAAAAAAAAAATTCTCATGAAGGGCTAAAGGTGCTTTCTGAAGTTCTAACAAGCTCTTCAAGTGACAAGAGAAAGACCCAAATCCCAGTTTTCTAAGAAGTGTTTGCTGCCGCAAGAGGCAGTCTCATGCCTGTACGTTCAGCACGGCAGGTGATTTTCTGATTCTTGCAGCTGTTTTTACTTTTTACTGCATAACTACTAGCTTCCAAAATGTTCGTTGCAATTTCTCAAGCAGTCGTAACTTGACCTTTTGCCTCATTTTGCAGGTGAGATTCAGAATATATGGGAACCTGCTCAGGGCCACACAGCTGGAAAGTGGCTGGAGTAGAGTTTGGCTGTGGTTGCAGCTGGTTTCATAGGGGAAGCTCTGTCTGTTTTTGGCACAGTGTCATCCTGCTATGACTCATTTTATTGGATGCCAGTTTATTGTCAAACCACGTCCTAATGACCCTTCATCTTCCCCCTTCAGTTTGGGCAGAGCATTTAGGTATTTTATAAAGGAACCTTTCTTCAATATCTGACCTCTATGGAAAGTAGTATGAAGGTTCCTCAAAAAATAAAATTTAGAACTACCACATGAACCAGCAATTCTACTTCTAGGTATATATCCAAAGAAAACAAAAACACTAATTCAAAAAAGATACATGCATGCCAGTTTACAATAGCCAAGATATAGAAGCAACCTACCTGCCCACCAATAGATAGATGAATGGATTATGTATATATATATACATACATACACAAAATGGAATATTACTCAGCCATAGAAAGGAATGAAATCTTGCCATTTGCTACAACGTGGGTGGACCTAGAGGATGCTGTGTGAAGTGAAGTAAGTCAGACAGAGAAGGACAAATATTGTATGATTTTACTTATGTGTGGAACCTAGAGAACAAAACAAATGAACAAACATAACTAAACAGAAACAGAGTCATGGATACAGGACACAGGCCATTGCCCAAGGGGAGGAGGGTGAGGGGAGGAGGGAAAAAGGTGAAGGAGACTGAGGTACAGATTTCCAGTTACAAAACAAATGAGCTGTGACATGACTTGCACAGTGTGGAGAATATAGTCAATAATAATGTGATTCTTTGGGTGGTGACAGAAGGTAAGTAGACGTACCATGGTGATCATTTCTAAATGTACAGAAGTGTCGAATCACTGTGTTGTGCACCACTCCTCCAGTTTAGAGCCAGCCCATAGAGGAGGGGTCAGAAGTTGAAGAAAGATTCCTTTATAACTTATCAAGCCTATTTCTTGATTTGTTTTCCTTATAACTTCTTATCATTAGCTGAACTTTCTCTAAGTTTTTATAACTTCCTTGTTTATTTGACATTTTGTGTCTCCTTCATTATAAACACCAGGGAAAGAGGGCATTGCCTGCTTCTATCACAGCTGAATCTCAAGGACCCAGAGATGTGCCTCAGGTCTGAGACACAGTTTTCAAATGAATGAGTGTACCCGAGGAGAGATGCATAAAAGAGGCTCAGCTGGTTTTAGCTCTTTTTGTCTTGGGCTATGTATTTATCATGGGCATTTTCTCCCCATGTTAATGACCCAAATACTAGACTGGAAGCACGTATTTATTTGTTTAACCTTAACAGGGAGACTTACCTCATTGAGGTAGCATTTGGAGTAAGAATTAAATAAAATGAAAAGCCTTTAGGAAATAAAGGCCACTCTTCTGCTCCCTAGGTCGACCTATTACATTTAATTAGACTTCTCATGTCCGTCTAACCTCGTTACAATCTCCCTGTGGTTTGCTCCACTACAGATGGAAACCAATGACAGAGCCCTCTCCTCTCAAAAATATAGGCTCAGAGTGGAGGCCGCCTTGCAGCTGCATGTGCCTTGGTGTCAGATAATTGCTCGTAATTTGTTTTCATATCTTATCACAGATGGAGCCTAATTATCTTCTCCTGCTGCAAAGTCTCTGGAGAAAAGGTTTAGTATCTGTTTTTTTCTTCCTTTTTTTATTTTCTCCTTAGGAAAAGTAATATCGTTGAACTTGATTTCACCTTGGGGAAGCAGAAGAGAAAAAATTATATATTTTTAAATTTTCTTCATGCAAATAGTTTTTTTTTAAACCCTGGTTTTCTGATTTTCTAGAGAAATATTTAGAGTGGCATCAGGGAGTTAGGCCCTGAACACAGCGTGTGTGCGGTGGTATAAATTAAGTTCACTCCAATCCACGTGCTTCTTCCTCTGGACTCCCTTTCCCCACGTCCAAGTGCAGTGGGACCTATGAGAGGCTTGCCTTCATGCTAAATTTAAAATGTCTGTTATAATGTCATCTTCTATAACATTATATGCACATATATACCTGTGGGTGTATAGTTTTAGCAAAGTGAGGTGGAGAGATGCATTATTTTCTAGTCACTTTGCCTGATGTCACCAGCTTATCTGGCTAATTCCAGGCCCTTCAGTAGCAAATTTTCAGGTGTTTATTATTTGGTCAATGACTTCAATTTCCCACTACACGTATAGAGACTGAATTAATGAGGTGCACAAGCTGGGAGAGTCATATATAATATTACAAACATTATGCAAAGGAATCTTGAAAGATTCTGCTTCGCACTTAAGAGCTTAACAGAGATGTCCAAGATGTGAGTCTGGAGAGGTATACACTTTCTGAGAGATCCAATTTACTTCCCCCGTGTGAGTGTGCATGAGTGTCTGTTATATTTCTTGTCTACCTAGGGTGCGAGGAAATAGAGTTTTGTGCAGGTGCTGCTTTCCTGGCTCAGGGAATTGTAGATGATCAAGTGACTCATTTCAAGGTCAGAGACTGGACTCAAACCTTGTGATCTTCCTCAGTGTGAACCTTCTTTCCCAGCATGAAGCAAACTGATGTCTGATAAGCCAGAGCAGGATCCACAGGGTAAACCAGGCAAACCTGCAGCTTTACTGCCTTATGTTGATAAAAGCTCAAGATAGGGAATGTGTCTTGTTCAAAACTGTACCCATCCAGTAGCATACAGTGGGCAATCAACTGATGGTTACTTTTCGGTATCCCTAAATAACAGCGCCTTCGGTTTACAAAGCACTTTGAAATGCACCAATATCTTCTGTTTTTATTTCATTTAATACAAATGACAGTAGTTCAAAGTTGGGCCTGTAATGCTTATCTTACAGATCAGGAAGCTGTACTCAGAGAATTTAAGAGATTGCTCCAAGTCACAGAGCAGGTATCTGCTGGCACCAGCTTTTCTGTCTCAACTGACTCTTGTTGCTCTGCCTTACCTGCCCTCGTTTTCTGTGGTGTTCAAAAGAAATATGAGTGAATGAATGAATGAATGAATGGTGGCTAAGGAAATGTGCTGTGCCCTGGGATTTGAGAGGTTGGCCTGACAAGAAGACCCCTACAAAGGATTCATCAGGATCCTCTTGACAAATCCAGGCTGTGGGGTTGGATTGCCCATGACAAATGTAGCAGGGGGAAACCCACTTATATTGTGCTTAGATCTGCAAATTATCTGTATTGCAACATTTTTTTCTATACGTGTATTTCCTTTTCAGTGGATCTGCTCTTATGGGTCCATATGCTGCTCAGTAGTAGGAGCCACGGTGCTGAGTTCCATCTGTTGAATGCAGTTAAAAGATCATGTGTAAGAGTCCTGTCTTTCAGGTGCCTCTTCTCCCTGCTCCTCTCCAGATCGGCCTCTGGAGGGGTTGGGGAGGGACTATAGAAGACTTTCTGGAGAATGAGATGGGAGGAGTCTCGGCTTCAGGTCTGGGAAATTGTACTGTCTTCTGGCTTCCCTGGTCTCCATGGGAACCTTCCTAACCTCGCTGTTTCTCATCCTGCCACCTTCCTCAGCTAGCAGTTTCCTGGCTCATTCTCTCTCAGCCCAGGCAGGGTGCTGTGATCTTTGGTTTTCAGGGCTTAAATGTGGTCTCGTCGGTGATGATGGCCTGGGTTACGAGAAGTGCAGAGAGCCTGGAAGGCACTGGGTACTGACTGATTCAGTCCATAGATAGGGTCCGTATCCCTAAGTGTTCAAAGCAAAATGGACCTCAGACTGTTTCGAGTGTCAGGGCTAAGAGCACACTCTCTACTCACCATCCCACCATATCACATCTCTTCCCAGACTGGCTTGCGCTGAAGGAGAAATGATGAAAATTCTTCTGCTTAGTCAGGGGATTTATGGGGAGCAGCCAGTTCTCCTTGGAGGATTCGATTAGCATCCTAAGAAGTCATCTGAAGGAGGCCTCAGGTCAGTGGACTCAAATCTGCAAAAAGGATTGTAAAACCTCTCTGCCCACCACATATCTTCTCAGAATGTTCCCTGTATCAGTGAGGTGGTCTCTCTGAGTTAGGCAAGCAGTGAGGGCCTTTGGCTCCTAGGTAGTGGCTGGATATTTGTTGGGAAGGAACATCTGGTTTTGACCCAGAGTTAATGAATCTCAAAGTCTCTTGACCTACCTGAGGGAAATGCTTTTCAAATTCAGAGGTAGAGTGAATGCACTATGAGAAATTAGAGTAATCTAAATAAAAATGCATATATATTGAGTGTCTATGATGTGCTGACACTATTCTAGGCACTGGGAAAAAATCAATGGGGTGGGAATTGGGAGGAGGGAAAAAAATCAAAATATCCAACTTCATGACACTTATATTCATTATGGGTGTCAGATAATAAAATAACTAAGTGAAATGAAGTAACTATGTTAAGTGGAAAAAATAAAGCAGTAAAGGAGGATGTGGGGGAGTTGTGTTTTAAGTTGCTTTGGTCAGAACACATCTCACTGAGGAGATGACATTTGAACAAAAACTTGAAGGAAGTGAAAAAGTGAGCCTCATGGATATCTGGAAGAGAATTTCAGGTAGAAGGTAGGGCTGTTTTAGGTATATTGTGGAGGAATAGGAAGGAGGTCCATTGGGCTGGAAAGTAAAGAGTCAGGAGAATACAAAATGAAAATGAGGTTAGAGAGATGAAGGGTTAGGGCCGTGATCATGGAAAGGGCTTCTGGTTGTATGTCAGGTGAGATGGAAGCCGCCGGGATCTTGAGGAGAGTGACGTGGTCTGATTTCTTAGAGAATCACTGGGTCACTGTGCTGAGACTCTACCCCACTGCTCTAGGAGGAGAAGTGGAGGCAGGAAAACCAGTTAGGACAGGTCACAATAGTCCCAGCAAAAGAGTTATTAGCATCTTGGGCCAGAGTGGTGGCAAAGAAAAGAGTAAGAAATAATTGAATGTGGGTGTAGTATTTTGTAGAAGAACCAGTAGTACTGATGAATGGATTTGAGGTGGGGTGGAAGAGAAGAAGGAAAATTGGGATGACTTCAAAAGTTTTGGCTTGAGTCACCAGAAAAATGGAAATACTATTAATTAATGTGTCAAAGGCTGTAGGTGGATTGGGTTAAGAGGGGAAGATCAAGGGTCTGTTTTGGGACATACTAATTTTGAGATGCCTATACAATATCCTAGAATGTTTGTTCAGTAGGTATTTGGAGTCTGTGTTAGGGAGGAGGTCCCCTGGACATAAAAATTTGGGAGTCATCCACATACTACAGTGAGATGAGATGAGAGCACCACAGGAGTGAGCGTGGACAGAAACAAAAACTTGGTAACACAGCAGAGCCCTTCCCCAGCGCCCCAGACCTTTAAATCCAACTTCCTGCTGGATGTCACCACCTCAGTATCCTGCAGGCACCTCAGGCTCAACGTGTCCAAAACTCCACCCATATTCTGAGTCCTTCCAGAGCTTCCTAAGGAGTCACAGTGCTAGCACTTCATTCAGTGATTTTAAAAGGCAATATTCTCGAGCTCTTATTATGTGTCTGGCATTTTGCTGAGCCCTTCACATGCATTATTTAAGTTAATCCTCACCATATCAGCTGGAGTAGCTATGCTGCTTTCTTTCTATTGCAGATAAGAAAATTGAGGGTTGAAAGTTTAAATAAAGTGCCCAAGATACACAACTAGCAAGTGGGAACGTTTGATGGAAAGCCCAGCTCTCTTGGATGCAGAACTTATATTCATAACCATCAAGGCACGCAACATCTTAATATTCAGGAAGAATGTCTAGAGACTTTTATGGATCCTCAAATTCATGACTTATCACAATGTTTTGGGTCCTGGGGTCTTTTGAATAACATGATACAAGCTATGAACAGTTCCTCTAGAAATATGCACATAGGCAAAGAGAGCCAACATTTTATATTCATTTCAAGGTTTCACAGGCACCTTAAAATCCATCCAGGGACTATCACCACTTAAAGATCAAAGATCTCTGCAAAAGAATTTCCACATTATGTCCCTCACATTTTCCATCATCAAGTGTAGTAAACACTTACTGCAAAATTTAAGTGACTCTTAGACTTTGTTTTATTTATTTTATAGAGCATATATTCATACAGGTCATAAATCAATACGATGCACCTTATTCCAGGCCTCATTCCTACCTCTAGTCCTATCTACTCCTTCTTGAACCTGCTAATGCCTCATATTTGTAACAACTTCTGTTACTTTTCTTGAGTCTCTATGCAGAGTCTTTTTAATATAAAAATAGCTATGAATGTATTTGCTGGTCCCCCACTCATCTCTTTCTTATATAAACATAACATAGTTTGCTGTTAGATCTTCATTTCGCTTTAATTGGTACATACTGGGTATCTTTCCAGATCAATACACAGAGAGCTTCTTCATTCATTTTTTATTGCACTATATTCCATTCGTCCCACACTGATGGACACTTGGGTACTTTCTAATACTTTCTATCACAAACAGTACTTCAGCAAATAACTGACAAAAGTAATTTTATGCACATGCAGGAATATCTATCAGATCGAGTCCCAGAAGTAGAAAACCAGAGTTAAAGAGTAAAGACATTTATAAATTTGATAAATATTACAAAGTTGCACTCCTTAGATACTGAAACCTCCTGCATACTCGCCAGCAGTGTAAGTCAGTACCTGCTTCTCTACAGCATCCCCAGCAGCTGGCATAGTGGTACACTTCTGAATTTTTGCCAGTCACATAGGTGAGAAATATTTCTGTACACTCTTAATCTGCATTTTTCCTTTCATGAGAGGGATGAGTACCTTTCACATGTGTTAGGGCTGCATTTATATTTCATTTTCTGAGAACTTTGTGTTCTCCTTTTTCATTCAGGGTTTGGTTCCTTTGGACATTAATAATTGTATAAATATGTGACTAAAATATCTATAAAGTTACTAAAAATATATTTCTAAAATTTATTCTACATGGCATTATCCAAGCTTCTTTTTCTTTTTCTTTCTTTCTTTTTTTTTTTTTTTTTTTTTTTTTTTTTTTGGTACAGCCAGTACGCCTGTGGTAAGCTCTCATTGTTATCTCTCAGTGCCAGGGGTTTTCTTGATGGTGGAACAAATCCAGCTTAATAATAAAGTCTGCAGCATTGTCCCGCTCTGCCCCAAAGATAAGTCAGTCAGTCAGTGTTAACCTGCTAAATCCAGAAGCTCATTTTAACTTGGATATCTTTGTGTGCCAAAGCATTTTCATCTAATACATCTATGTTTTGTGTGTTGAGCATTTATTCTGGTCCATCCTTCCCAACAAAGAGCTTTTTCAGCTTTCAGTTGAGAAAAAAGAAAAACCCCAAACCCAAAACCAATGTTCTTTCTTCAATTAAATTTACATTAAACAAGGAGAAAACAATTCTTAAAATTCTTCCACCAACCTTTACTTGATGGTAAACCTTGTTTGACCAGGTTCACCAGCTCCTTTACCACTTATGATTTAAGAATGTGTATTTGCACGTTCCTGGCTTTGTCTTGCAGTACATTCTCACCAAGAGGCTTTTGTTACCTGTGTTTATCTTCTCATGGCTAGTCAACCACCTGCTCAGCTTTCGCTACTGTTGTCTCTCTCACTTGGTGAGTGATGTTTTTCACTAGTGAGAACACATACTGAAATAGTCCTGTTAAATTTTTTTATTTCTGTCTAGAGCGTACTTGGACCCATTCACCTTGGACTCATTACCAAACTTGATATTCCACTTCCACGTTCAAGCAAACCTTTTGCTTTCAGTCTGAGAATTATTACTTTGTCAGAGTCTTCATTTCTATCTCCAATATTAGAAATTGGCTTTCTTTATAGGAACATTAAATTTTTTTCTTTTATCCTTTAATTTTTAAAATTTAAAAAAAATGAAGTATAGTCATTTTACAATGTTGTGTTAGTTTCTGGTGTACCGCAGAGTGGTTCAGTTATACATATCTATTCCTTTTCATACTATTTTTCATTACAAGCTATTACAAAGTATTGAATACAGTTCCTTATGCTATACTGCAGGACCCTGTCTGTCTGTTTTATATATATGAGTTTATATGTACAAATCCTGGACTCCCAATTTATCCTTCCACACCCTGCCTCCTCCCAGTAACCATAAGTTTGTTTTCTATGTATGTGAGTCTGTTTCTGTCTTGTAAATAAGTTCATTTGTGTCATTTTTTTAGATTACACATATTAGTGATATCATGTGATAGTTTTCTCTTTCTGGCTTACTCCATTTAGTATGACAATCTCCAGGTCCATCCATGTTGCTGCAAATGGAACTATTTTATTTTTTTATGGCTGAGTAGAACTTATATATATATATATATATATATATATATATATATATATATATATACACCACATCTTCTTTACCCAGTCATCTGTGAATGGACATTTAGGTTGCTTCTATGTCTTGGCTATTGTAAATAGTGCTGCTATGAACATTGGGGTGCATGTATCTTTTTAAAGTAGCGTCTCCTCCAGATATATGCCCAAGAGTGGGATGGCTGGATCATATGTAAGTCTACTTTTAGTTTCTTTAAGGACTGTCCATACTGTTTTCCATAATGGCTGTAATAGGGACACTTTAAAAAATCACAGTGACCTCCCCACCAAAATAAGGTCCATCCCTTTACATGAGTTCACAACAAACACAAAACTACAAATCTGCATGGAGTACAAGCAGATGGCTAGGCTCTCATGAGGACCCTCGTGCAGACGGTGTGATGTAAGTCTGTAGCAGGTGGGCTGTATGCGGTGAGGCTGACTCGATTTCCTGAGGACCTCGACACCTTTGGTGGGGGGAGGATTTGTCTGAAGGCCACAAACCTTAAAATATGCTGTGTTCATCCTCACAAACCCCCAAATAACAATGGGTCTTTTAGTTCTATAAACCTCCATCATTCCCATACTGATGATGTAAAGGTGAACTTCATGTTAAGCACTTGGGGTCTATACTTGTACCAGAAGCATCCCTGGCAGGTCATTTCTAACTGGGATGGTGGAGGCTGCAGGTTAACCACAAATTCATGCAGCAGAAACTCTTAGTTGGAGCAGTGAACCTCTTAGGGCTGGAATTGGGGCGGGGACAGAGGCTCTTTGTGAGACTCCTGCTATGTTTGCCACTTAGATAGATCAATGATGCCTTTTTATTTTAATGCAGATTTGTTTTTAACATCTTTCTCATATGTTAATAGGCATTCATACATCTTTTGTGAACATTTTGCTTTTGAAAAAAAAATTTGTCAATTCTTCAAAGAAAGGAGCTGGCTTTTTCACATTTAATGACAGCCTATCAAATTCAAATTCAAAGTGCATATTCTCCTTCTGTCCTCTCATTTTCTGGCCCTTACAACTTCCAGGAGCCACTCAGCTTTCTGTTTTGGAAGAGTTTCCTTTTCCTCTCCCCTGTCCCATCTCTGACTTCTTTGCCCTATGCTGCTTCTGTCTGGTCCCCGCCTTCTCTGTGATGAGTTGCTCACAGGGTGTCTAATCTCTGGGCCCAGCTCCCTGGAAAGGGGAGTTCATCCTCCACTCTTTTTTTCCCCCCAAGGCTATATTCATACCACTTCTGAGCTTTATTTTATATTTGCAAATAGGCTACGACTAAATGCTTTGCCTGGGCTGTGGAGCTGAGGAGAGAAGGTTGTATACCTAGATTCTATGACACATCACATACTATTAAATCCCCCTTTCCTCTGCTAGACTGTGAAATCTGAAGACAGCACTCCTTTCTTTTTCATTTGCATAAATTCCACCAACTCTTGGCAAGTCTTATAGAAATAGGTACTTATTAAATGCATAATCAAATAAATCAATGAATTAAGAAATAGCTGTTTAGTAGAAAAGAGTTCTTTCATTTTGAAGAGTTACTGAGTGTTGACTGGCTGGTAACATACCTCCCAGGTGTGTTTGCATTCCAAATCTATCAGGTGATAAAGCCTTAAGCTTACAAAGTGATGCTGTTGAAATCATGCATATCAGACATTGCCAGATGGTAGGCGAGTCAGGTGATCAGGTGTTTGTATATATTCCTAAGTGGGGGCTTTCACAGAGACTTAAAATGATGCCACACAGATTATTGTGACCATGGATCCACTTTGGAAGCTGGAAAGGTCAGTGAACTTTCATCTAGTTTAAGTTGGGGTTAATTCTACCCTGAATAAAATATCAATATTATTTTTATTGAGGTCATTTAACACAACACCAATGTCCCTTACTGTCAGCCTGGAAGCTTGCCACCCAATGGTTACATGATCATGAGTCATATTGCTTGTGTGAGACCTGTATTTCCTTATTTGTAAAGTAAGAAGTTGAAGTCTGTAATCTCTGGAATGCCCTTCAGCTAAATATTTCATGTGGCCATGGACAAATAAATTACCCAAATACACTTGACTAGAAGGCAAGTGCTTTGTGTGAAATCAGTGAAATAATCACCTTTCACTGTCTTGACAAATGAAAGAAAGAAGGTGTGGCATGGAGGATTAACAAGTCACCTTTGAATTGGGAAAAAAGTGTGATTTGCCAGATTTTTGGAGGTCAATTTGTTTGGCCTAAAACTGTATTACACCAAATCATCCAACTGTCTGATTGCCCATATGACTGGGAAAGAGACTACATGGCAGGTTACTGGCCATCATCAAGTCTAGGATGAGGTCAGGTGACCATTTCTTTCCATCTCTGCAGGACAAATGTGAGTGTGTGTGTAAGTAAGCTGAACATTCACCAAAGTGGACTTGTGAGTATTTGAACGTTGTCCATGTATGTGAAATGTCATGAGAGGAAGCTGAGCAACTGCCCAAAGATCTTACAAAAATATTTACTTTGGACAGCTCTAGTCCAGGACCTAGTTAGGTTGTCAAGTAGAGAATCTTGATGTCAAGGGTAATTGGATTGATGGGTTCTGACTTGAACCAACGGATGATATCTGAAAGTCTCCACAAAACTAAAGCAGAGCTCTTATGATTGCAGCACCAGGCGTGTGGTTTCCACGGACAGCAGAACCCGCACGGCCTCATTCGTTCAGATTCCCTGGAGAATGTCTACATATGTGTGTGGAGGGTTCCATACACCACTTTGAAACTTGCTTGTTGGATATGGAAATGAGTAAGGGAGTTGTGGCTAACAGTCAAATATTCAGTGACATCTGGTTGAGCTGCCATAAGAATGATATTCCAATTTCTTACCCCATATAATACATGTGGATAGGAACTTTCACCCTTAGCCTCTCTTTTTTGAGTGGTTTCTTTCTTCTTTGCTTGCTTTCTTTCTTTCTTTCCTTTTTTTTTTTTTGTGCTTACATTACTGGCAAATCTCTTCTAATGGGTATACTCTGTCTTTAGAAAGGCAATAATTTAATCTTATTTTTGTCCAATGAAACAGGATAGATCTTTCAAAAGTGACTTTGGATTTTTTTGTTGTTGTTCTCAATTATTTTCCACTCACAGTTTTATTCTCATAATAGACAATTCTTTTTATTAAAAAAAATTATTTTTGGAGAGGAAGATCTGTGGACATAAGGTAATTTTTTTCACTTGATAAATACTAGGAATAAATTCTTAATTTAATGACTCCATTAATTGAACATGAATTATTAAATTATTAATAGCTAAATCTCAGATGCAGTGATGCTCCCTAATTTCTTCAAAAGTGATTTTTGCTTTTGGCAAATCAGTTAATTAACTATAAGGATATCAGGAACAAACCATTTTGAGACATTCTGCTTTGAGTTGGTAGCAGAGTTCCTAATTAGGGATCTCTGAAGCTTACACAGGCACAGGAGACACTGTGGTGTGGTCAGGATACTGATGCTTGAGTTTGGATATTCTGTTATTTTTGACTAGGGAGAGGAAAAACATTTGAAGAGACTGGAAATCAGTTCCGCTGACCTCTTGGCATGTGGATATACTGCCACCTGTTGGTCATTTCTTGTCATTGACCAGCTTCTGAAGGCTGATTCAATGGATTATTTTTTGTTGTTGTTGAAGGGTAATTAATCTACGATACCACATGAGTTTCAGGTAGACAACATAGTGATTTGACATTTAAATACATTACTAGATGATGACCACACTATTTCAAATTACCGTCTGCTGCCATACAAAGTTACAGTGTTATAGTGACTGTATCCCCAATGCTGTGCTTTACAGCCCCATCATTTATTTATTTTATAACCAGAAGCATGTACCTCTTAATACCCTCCACCTGTTTCACCCAACCGATGAACCATGAGTTTGTTCTCTGTATCTGTGAGTCTGTTCCTGTTTTGGTATGTTATGTTTGTTTGTTTGTTTGTTCGTTTCTAGGTTCAATATATATTGAAATCATGCAATATTTGTCTTTCTCTGTTTGGCTTATTACATTCATATTTAAAGTAGGATTCTGTTGGGGTCATATTGTTGAGCTTGCTTTATTCACAATAAAAAATTTTACCTTTTGATTGGGCTATTTAGAGCATTTATAGAGTGATAATTGGTATGCTTGGGCTTAAATCTGTTGTCTTGCTTTTTGTTTTCTTTTTGTCTGTTCTTTATTAGTTTTTGCCTCATCTTCCTTATTTCCTTGTATCAGTCTTTAGTTGAAATCTGTGCCTGGGGAATGTTCATTTTTTTGGCACATCTTGGTGGTGGTGGAGAAGTAGAGGAAAGACAAATCCTGAAATAAAGAAATGCAGGTGGTGGCAGTGAAATTTGGCTGGTTTGTATGGAAATGTTAAGGGTGGGGCACAAACGGAGTTGGCCATGCTAACCAGTGTACAAGTGGGAAGCAGAGTGTGTCCTACACTTTCTGTAGTGCCTGAAATTTATCTCAGATGTGACTTTGAAACCTTCTTGCTGGCTAAAAAATGTAGAAACATTCTAAAGGTGTGGCAGGAGTGCCCAGTAAGTCATAAAGGCCCATTTTAAATTTTGCCCCAATTTAGGAGAAACTACAAATATGTCTCGAATAAACAGCTGGAAATATTAGGAAACGGTCTAGTTTCATTTATCATGTCACTGGCGTCAGCTTTATAACTGCTACTTGGCTGTGTACCAGGGAGTAGATACTGGACACAAAAGGGCTTACATAGCAAAGAATTAAAGATGGTGATGTGACATGGGACATCAAGAATTAGAAGGTCTGCAAGCTAGGACCTCTGAGTCTACTGACACCTGCATCATACCTGTTGAAATGCACCTGCACTTTCCAGAAAAGTAAACTTCTTGTTTTATGTCTGGTCACTTACATGTTCCATTTATTTTTGATAACACTATAGGAAGAAAGTAAAATTTTTAGTTTTAGAGGTGAAGACATAAGTAAATATTAGATTTGGAAGTAATTTCTTAGTCAGATCATAATACAATGCATATTATTTTTCACTCTGTTTTTTTCAGTTAATAAATAATATGAATATCTAACTCTTCATCTGATTAAATATTCCTTTCAACATAATTTTCAGTGTTTTTTTACACTTTTAAAGTATGATTGCACGTAGTACAAAATTTAAAGTACATACTACCAAATGTAAATAAACGTTGTTTCCCATCTACTCCAAACATTCTTAAGAAGATATTTAAATTTTTTTAAATTGAAGTACTGTCAATTTATAATGTGTGTTCATTTCTTGTGTACAATAGTGATTCAGTTATGCATATATATATTCCTTTTCATATCCGTTTTCATTATGTGCTGTTATAAGATGTTGTGTAGAGTTCCTTGTGCTGTACAGTAGGACCTTGTTGCTGATCTAATTTGTGTATAGTGGTCTCTGCAAACCCTAAACTCCCAGTTTATGTCTCCATTCTCCCCTCCTTTTTCCACCCTGGTGACTATAAATTTGTTTTCTATGTCTGTGAGTCTGTCTCTGTCTTGTAAATAACCTCATTTGCATACTGTTTTTAAAGATGTCCCATAAAAATGATATATGGTATTTATCTTTCTCTTTCTAGCTTGCTTCACTTACTATGATGAGCTCTAGTCCCATCCCTATTGGTGCAAATACCATTATTTTTTCTTTTTTAATGACTGATAGTATTCTGTTGTATATGTGTGTGTGTGTGTGTGTGTGTGTGTATACATATACACACCACTTTTTATCCAGTCATCGGTTGATGGACATTTAGGTTACTTCCATGTCTTGGCTATTGTAAATAGTGCTGCTATGAACATTGGGGTGCAGATGTCTTTTCAAATTAGAGTTCCCTGAGATATATGCCCAGGAGTGGGATTGCTGGACATAGGATAAATCTATTTTCAGCTTTTTAAGGAATCTCCATCTTGTTTTCCATAACAGCTGCATCAAACTACATTCCCACCAACAGGGTAGGAGGGTCCCCCTTTCTCCACACCCTCTCCAGCATTTCTCATTTGTGGATTTTTTTAATGATAACCATTCTGACCTGTGTGAGGTGATGCCTCACGGTAGTTTTGATTTGCATTTCTCTGATAATTAGTGATACTGAGCAGTTTTTCATGTGCTTGTTGGCCATTTGTATGTCTTCACCGCAGAAATGTCTATTTAGATCTTCTGCTGAATTTTGATTGTGTTGTTTGTCTCTTGGTTATTGAGTTGTATGAGCTCTTTGTATACTCTGGAAATTAAGGCCTTGTCAGTCACATCATTTGTAAATATTTTCTTCCATTCTGTAAATTGTACTTTCATTTCCTTTATGGTCTCCTTTGCTGTGCAGAGGCTTACACATTTAGTCTTGTCTCTTGTTCAGTCTTTAAGCCATTTTGAGTTTTGTGTGTGTGTGTGTATGGTGTGAGAGGGTGTTCTAGTTTTATTGATTTGCAGGCAGCTGTTCTGCCTGTTTTCCTCTAGGAATCTTATAGTGTCCGGTCTTTCTCACATTTAGGTCTTTAACCCACTTTGAGTGTTCGTATATGGCATTAGAGAATGTTCTAATTTCACTCTTTTATAGGTAGCTGTCCGGCTTTCCCAGCACCACTTACTGAAGAGACTGTCTTTTCTTCATCATATATTCTTGTTTCCTTTGTTGCAGATTAATTAAGTGCATGGTTTTATTTCTGGACTTCTGTTCCATTGAGCTACGTGTCTGTTTTTGTGCCAGTTAGATACTGTTTTGATTACTGTAGCTTTGCAGTATAGTTTTCAGTCAGGGCGTGTGATTCCTCCAGCTCTGGTCTTCTTTCTCTAGATTGTTTTGGCTATTTGGCGTCTTTTGTGTTTCCATACAAATTAAAAAAAAATTTCATTCCTGTTCTGTGAAAAGTGTCATTGGTAATTTTACAGGAATTGCACTGAATCTGCTTATTGCCTTGGGTAGTATGGCCATTTCAACAATATTAATTCTTCCAGTCAAGAGCATGGGATATCTTCCCATTTCTTTAAGTCATCTTTAATTTTCTTAATATTTTATAGTTCTCTGCTTATAAGTCTTTTACCTCCTTGGTCAGGTTTGTTCCTAAGTATTTTATTTTTCATGTGGAGTCTTTAGTGTTTTGCATAGTAGCATGTTACCTGCCTATAGTTTTGTTAATGGAATCCTTCTTCCTGTTATTTTCTGTATTTCTTTTTTTGTAGACTTAATGAAGTGCTATTTTTAAAAATCTGTTTTTGTTGTTTTCTCATTGCTTTTAAGTGGTTTTAAGACAAATAACAGGTATAAATACTTTTTTCCTGACATCTTTAGTCAAAAGTAGATAGCATAATTTTATCTACTAAATATGAACCACTATGAATTACACAGGTTTTGGGGATTTGTTTTCCACTAATTCAACAAATATGTACACAACACCAATTATTGATGAACTTTCGAGACCGATACTTAAAAGGGGTTAAAAATGAGCTAGCAATGAAGTGTTATGGGGGTTGACAGAATGAGTTATCAGATCTTCTTGATGGGATAAACAATTAGGTTCTCAGAGAAGCTGGTGACTGAGACAGTTCACCCTCTGTCACCAGACTCTGCGTTTCTTCTCTCTCTTGTGACCCTCCCCTCTCAAACAACTGCCTTGACTTAGCTTCCTTGCTTCTGTCCATCTTATTAGCACTGCCTGGAATGCCTTTCCCCTAACTTCAGCTTATCCAAATTAAACTTATCTTTGTAGACCTTTTCTTCTTTGAACATTTCCTCATATATTCAAGCTGACAGTCATCTGTCATACTTTAGGAGTCTGGTGACTGTTTTTCATTTTTTGCTTTGAGATAAGAAAATGCTACTTTGAATTGATGTTTTCTTTTTTATCAGATACTGTCTAATTTTGGAGATAAAAAGAATGAGGCACAGAGAGATTTAAAAATTTGCTCAAAGTGACACAGCCAGTAAGTGATGAAATTAAGGTTTGCAGGCAATGTGGATCCAGAAACTAGGCAGCAAACTACGTCCTCCCAGTTGGTGCTGGGTTCTCAATGCATCACTCCCCACTCATAGGAAAGAGAGCACTCTTTTGATGGTGGACGATCCTAAAGTGGGAAAAACCGTGTTGTTTTCTTAGCAGTCTTCTCTTTGAGAAAAGATACAGTTGGTAAATAACACTTGATCCAAATGCCACTGAGACCATGTTAACTTTGTCCCTCTAGGGATAAGCTCTTGAGCTTTTAGTTCTTTGGGGACCTGGCTCTAAATCTTTGAAAACTCCAAAAGAAAAATTCCCTTATTCTGTACAACAGGTGAATCAATGTGCAGGTCAAAGAGTATCTCTTTACTGCCAAGATGTTCAAGATGAGGGCTTTGCCTTCTTTGCCAAGTACCTAGAAAATCTAAGAAATATTCTTAAAAAAGTTTGCCACCGTGAGGGAAGTTGAAAATTCCGTCCTTATTTCTAGAAAATGGTTATTTCCCTTGAAGCAATTAATGGAGATACACAAAGGATATCCTTAGAGAAGTGACGACATTGCATTTTGGATACTGAAGTTTTTGAAATATGATGGAGAAGCAGCAGGATGAGTTTGCACTTTAGGAATGTAATATCCCCCTCCCCAGCCCAGGTTCTCTAAAGACAGCAGACTGGCATTTTGTTCACATCCTTATGAGAGTAAGTAACTGGTCTATATGGTGATTTTTTTCTGAACTGATTTTCTTGTTTATTTCTTTTTGAGATAGAGATACTGTGATGTCCATAAAGAATTATAAGGTCAAAGAATGTTAGCTATGAAAGTAACATAGAGATAATCCTGCATTTTAAAAATAGAAGACTGAAAATGACTTACATTTAAATAAATAAATAGTGGTTTAACGAAAGACCAGAAGCAGTCTGTACAACCCCCTACCTCCACACAACTATACTGCCATATTTGGATGGGTAAAAAGGAAAACATTCATGCAATGGATAAGGCTTCATATCTAAGCCTAGAATTTTCTTTGTGCTTAAAATATACTCCATGTAGCACTAAGCAAATGATCATGATAATGATAAATATCATACATCAAATAGATATATTCACTATTTTTTCATAGACTGAGCTCCACATATAATTACTATAAAATTCAAGAGTGTTATATTGATTTAAATTTTTTAAATTGAAGTATAGTTATTTACAGTGTTTCGGGTGTACAGCAATGTGATTCAGTTTCATATATGCTCTCCTTTTACAGATCCTTTCTATTATAGGCAATTACAAGGTATTGAATACAGTACTCTGTGCTGTACGGCAGATCCTTGTGGTTTATCTCTTTTATAGATAGTAGTGTGTATCTGTTGATCCCAAATTCCTAATTTAATTCCTCCTCCCATTTCCCCCTTTGGTAACTATCAGTTTGTTTTCTGTATCTGTGAGTTTATTTCTGCCTTATAAATAAGTTAATTTGTATCATTTTTCAGTCTCCAGATATAAGGGATACCATAAGATATTTGTCTTTGTCTGACTTAAGAGTAATATATTGCTTCTATTTTACTGAAAGAAGACATTAATTTCAGCGGTAATAAGTGTTGTTTGAAAGTGTCTTTTCACAAAAAATATCCTACAGAGTGATCTTCCCTTAGGAATTTAAAACAGTTGATTTTTTTCTTCCTTGCTAGTGAGTCAGAAATAACATATTCTTGAATGTGTTCTCTGCATAAGCTGTTATGCATTTGACATTTTACATATATTATTACTATAATTGATATTGCCTGACAGATTTCAGGATAAGTGCCCTAAAAGTAGTTTATATGAAATATGAGCAATCACATACAGTAATTCCATGTGATTTTTGGTGCAAAGGGTGCTTAGTTTTGTACACAATTTCCATGACATGTTGCTGTCCAACATTTACCAGATCACTTCATCTTACAGGCACAGCCTCCCCATTCCCTCTATGGCATCATATCACTTTATATGAGTAACTTCTGTCATTTGTGTGTGTTATCATTTCCACATCTTTTTACAACTGGGAGTAGGGAACAGGCTGAAAAACACACATGTGAATTGTGTCTTAATAGTATTACAATGGTACTGATCATTCTGTAAGACCAAGAACTCCCCTGGTTAGTCTTTCCCAGATGTCATACATTAAGATCTGAGTATCATTAGTTTTACAGTATTCCCAGTAAGGTCTTCCAATGTTTTATTTTTTAATCCCATCGTACAGTAAGATGAAACTTGGGAAGCAGTTCATGTACAAGCTTATAACTTGAAGGAGTTTTAGATAATAGAGTTGGACTCTTGATGAGAGAGAGCAGAGGTCAAGGGTGAATATCCAAGTTGACACAGGATCTTTGCATCAACTGTCCTGACCTAGTATCTAGGAATATTATCTTCCAGTTTGATATTATTTCAATACTTTTCTGTAACAAGTCTGTTAAAGATGTTCTGTTATTGAATAATATATTATTTGTTACTCTTATTGATATATTTTTAAATAATAAAATGTTTCTCTTTCTTATTAACAAATTACAGATGACCAATGGAAGATAAGAAATAGACAGCAGTGATTGAATTCCTTTTCTTGGGCCTCACAGATCATCTCCACCTGCAGATTGTCCTCTTTGTTAGTTTTCTCTTTATCTGTCTTGTCACCCTGGGGAGTAATTTGGGGATGATCACTCTCATATGGATCGATCCCAGACTCCACACACCTGTGTATTTCTTTCTCAGCCACTTGTCCTTTGTAGACACATTTTCCTCTTCTTCCATTATCCCCAAGATGCAGTGTGATATCTTTGTAGAAAAAAAAGACATCTCTTTCATAGGTTGTGCTGCACAGATGTGGTTCTTTGGTCTTTTTGTGGAAACTGAGTGTTTGCTCTTGGCTTCCATGGCATATGATCAATATTTGGCCATCTGCAAGCCCTTGCTGTACACCCTCATTATGTCCCAGAAGGTCTGTGTGCAGCTGGTTCTGGGCCCTTATGCTGTGGGTCTTCTAAGCACCATGACATACACAATTCATCTTTTTGCTTACCATTCTGTGGTCCAAATATCATCAATCACTTTTTCTGTGATATTTCAGCACTGCTTTCCCTAGCATGTGCAGACACCTGGATCAGTAAGTTGGTGTTTTTCATCTTTGTGGGAGCCATAGGAGTTCTCAGTGGCCTGATCATCATGGTCTCCTATGTTTGCATCCTGGTGGCCATGCTGAGGATCCAGACTGCTGATGGGAGGAGGAAAGCCTTCTCTACTCTCACCTGGCAGCTGTCTCTATCCTCTATAGGACTCGTTTCTTTATTTATGTCTGACCTAGCTCAAGTTCCTCCCCAGATATGAATAAAGTGATTTCTCTGTTTTATATTGTGGTAGCCCCCATGTTGAACCCACTCATCTACAGCTTGAGGAACAAAGAGGTGAAAGATGCATTCAGTAGGAAGTTTGAAAGGAAAAAAGAATTTTTAGTAGATAAAATAGAATTCTAATTGTGCTGCACCACTCTTGTTAATTCAGTTATGTGTGGTCAAGAGAAGACAGTACTGAGAATGAGACATTCCCCTTAGTTCCTGGGTCTGCTGTTTTCAAGGTCATTCATATACTAGACATATTGTTTATATTGTTCTTCTTCAGTCTGCTCCTTTGCAAAATGTTGGGGAATATAAAACATTTTACATACATGTTGAAAGTAGAAATGTAAGTGATGCCAGAAGAAAGTCCAGGAGAACATTTGTATCTTCTTACAGGTGAGAAGACATTTTATTCCAGCCCAGAAAAGCAAACATTGTAAGAGAAAGATCAACAAAGTCCATCCGTAAAGGTTTGATAGACCTTGATAAAAGCTGAACTATGGAAAGTGAGAGAACAACTGTAGAACAAGTGACTCACAATGAGTTAGTGTCCCAACAGGAAAGCGTTGGAACATGTATATACATATATATGAAACACAGTAGAGAAATGAACCAACAGATGAATGGGCAATGACATAACTGGAAATACAAATGGCCAAAAGCATAAATATATACAAAAATTGCTCAAATTCTCAGTTGCTTAAGTAAATGAAATGAAAATGCAATCTGGTTTTGTTTGTTTGTTTGTTTTTGTTTTTCCATCTATCAGATTGGTGAACATTCAGCTGATTAGGTTACAATGCTGGTAAGGTCACCATTTGGGTATTCTATACTTAGCTATAGTGGGTACATTTTCAGAAACTAATTTGGTGATTTCTAGTAAAATGCACTTGATCTTTGACCTAGCTAGCTTACATTCAGAAATTTATGCTATAGAAATATAAATATCAGACACAAATATTGCAGCATCATTTGTAGGGGGATAAAAGGAAACAGTATAGTTTTGTATCATTAGGAGAAGCAAATCTTCTTCTTATGAATCATTGTGCAGCTAATTATAAAAAGAATGTTTTAGATATCTGTGCTTTTGTTTGGAAGAAACTCCCTGATACTATCGTAGGTGAATGGAAAAAACTCCCAAGTCAAAGTAAAATCTGCAAAATTGATTACACTTAGTAAAAATAATGTGTGGGCAGAGTCTACCTACTGTGTAGAATATATTGGCATGCACATTATACAAGATGATGGAGAGAAGTATGGAAGGCTACAGACTGAACTGTGAACACTGGTTACTTCAGTGGCATGCCCATGGGAAGCAGGAAGGTGGGGTGGTGCTCCATCCTCATCTGGGTTGTTGAACTTGTTTTATAACAAATACGTCTACCTTTTTAATCAAGATTCACTTTTGAAAAGCCACAGTCTGTGTCAAAACTGAATGAATAAATTTATCAGTAAATGGATAAATTGAGGAGGATGGATTCATGTAGCCTTCTCTTAAGGCTGTTTCTACATTCCACCATTCTCTGACTTCATGAAACACTTCTGAACATTGGTTACTGAAATATTGTTCAAAACCTAAGTAAAATGGAGAGGTTCTCAGCCACTCTGTGCTTTAGTCTCTCACCTTTTCCCTCTAAAGATATGCATTTTCCTCCACCCCCATAGTTTATAACTTCTATACATAGCGATATGCTTTCTCTTGACTAAAACCTTTGAAATGATAGCAGAATGCTAAAAGTGACACAATGCAAGTGTGATGAGATTTGAAAGGAACAGTAAATATTACCTTAAATGTATCCATGTAAAACTAACATCGCTAATTGTCAGTCTTGTAAAATTTTCCAGCACCATTTTACTAAGAATTGTTAAAACTTGGGCATAGGTGTGACAAAGGGAAAAGGTATTTTTCCTATTTTTATCTAGAAGGACGCAACAGTTTCTTTCCCAGTCAAATTTTGCCTTAAAGTGCCTCTATTCTGCGTCTTCACTGTGTAACGTGTCTCAAACCACAGGTCACCTTTTCAGATGGTCACTTCCTAGTATGATGCTCGAAGTGTCTTCTATCTTTTTAATTGTTCCTTAAGCATTTATGATTTAACATCCATTGAAAGGGGATTGGGAGAAGAACCGTAGGAAGCAAGTGGTAATTATAAATTTCCTCAATGGCTCTGAGGTCCTTCTCTAAATATATGCAAATATGTGCAAATATATGCAAAACCAACTGTCCTCTGAAGCTCTAGTTACTGCTGTTCTGATGCCCTGATGTTTTTTCTGTGTAGAATACTCTTTGTACCATGGTTACATGGATAACTCTGCTTGTTTTTCATGCACTGCTTAAGCGTGGCTTCCATTCGAAGGATTAATTACCCTGTCATTACTGCAGCATCACATTCTTTTCCTTCATAAGTGTAACATGTTGCATATTAGGATAACGTTTTTGGTTTTGCTTTGTTTTTATTAGTGAGGAATATTCCCAGCTGATTCTTCATATTAGGCGTGATGGAAATTCACATGGAGTTACATTTTTTTGTTCATCTCATAGGTCTATAAGTGGTTCTCCATATTTTGGAATGAAAGGGTGGCTCCCAATATGAGGAGCAGAGAAATTCTACATCAATGAATGCCTCCAGACACTGAAATCCCCTGATATACAGTATTGGTGCCTTGGAGGAGGGCATCAACTTTAATGAGATACGGTTTCTCAAGAGATGTTGTTTTTTTGTTTTTGTTTTTGTTTTTTTTTTGCTTCTGGCTTCCTTCAGGATGTTTTTTCTTTATCTTTGAATTTTTTTGTATTTTGAAATTTTTAAGCTTAGGTATAGTTGTTTGTTTGTTTTTGACATTTATCCTCCTTAGTGTTCTCTGAGCTTCCTGGATCTGAGATTTGGTGTCAAACATTAATTTGAGGATATTCTCAGTCATTATTCTCTAAAACACCTACATTCCTCATATTGTTAGTATATACACTGATTAATCTTGTCAAACTCCATTGAAGTTTTTAGTCCATAGTAAGAGACTGGTTCTTAAATACTGAGTCAGTGTTGTAACCAATGGAGTATTAGCAGAAGCTGGGAAAGAAAAATAATATCTTCAGGATGAAAAGGACACACCAGGAGGTGTTTTGGAGAAGGCATCACAGAGCAGACACTGCTGTGGCCTTTGAATCCTGTTCAAAAACCAGCTTCTTTTGTCTGAGCTTGCAGTCCTTCTTAGGCTTCAGAAGTTATCCTTTAGATTCAACACTACTTTTCTAGAATCTAAAGGAATTGACAAGGAAGATACATTCTTAACAGCCGTCACCCAAGGTGAAAGTGAGAGCTATCAGCCTGAATTCATCAAATTCACATAATACCTTATCTATAAAATATGTCTTAAAATATCCTCTGTTCAAAAACAGGGGCTTTTGAACACAGTTAATAATCTGGACTTGCCTTGGGTAATCTCCAAAGGGAGCTCCTACACCTAAAAAATCTGATTCCCTTCAAAAATTCTGTGTTGATCAAGGAGAAACTGAAAGGCCCAGTGAGGTTCAGCGACTTACTCAGTATCACACAGATAGTTAGTAGGTAGTTATGACCACCTAGAGGTCGGAGGCAGGAGTGTCACCTGTCAGTCTACTCTGTGAATTGTAAAAATATAGAAGTTGTATTTATTTTTAAAAATAAGAAGCCCAAGTATGAATTGATTCCAAAGAAAAATCTCTCTTTCTCTTTACAGATTAGATCAGAGAAGTGGATAATGGAAATCGCACTTTGGTGATTGAGTTTGTTTTTGTGGGCTTAACAAATCACTTCCAGCGCCAGCTTCTTCTTTTTATGGTATTTCTCTTGGTTTATCTTGTCACTTTTCTGAGAAACATGGGGATAATGACTCTCATTTGGTTGGATTCTCGACTCCACTCCCGAATGTACTTATTTCTCAGCCACTTGTCCTTTGCAGATGTCTGCTTCTCTTCTGTGATATGTCCCAAAATGTTGACTGACATCCTTGTGGAGAAAAAAGTCTTCTCTTTCTTTGGTTGTGTTGCCCAGATCTGGCTTTTTGGTCTGTAAAGACTGAGTGTTTCCTTCTGCCTTCCATGGCATATGATCAGTATATGGTCATCTGTAAGTCCTTGTTGTGCACACTCATGTCCCAGCAAGTCTGTATGCAGCTGGTGGTAGGGCCTTATGCTGCCATGGGTCTTAAAATCACCATGATCCACATAACTTTCACCTTTCACCTGCCTCACTGTGGTCCGAATATCACCAATCACTTCTTCTGTGACCTTCCTGTTCTATCCCTGGCATGTGCAGACACACAGATCAGTAAATTTTTACTTTTCATCTTGGCTGGAGCTCTAGGAGTACTCAGTGGTGTGATCACCTTGGTCTCCTATGTTTACATTGTCATCGCTATCCTGAGGATCCGTTCTGCTGATGGGAGGTGGAAAGCCTTTTCCACTTGCTCTTCACACCTGACACCTGTCTCCATCCTTTACGGGACACTCTTCTTTATCTATGAACGTTGGAGTTCTAGTTTCTCCCTGAATATTAACAAAGTGGGTTCTGTGTTCTACACAGCTGTGGTTCTCATGTTAAACCCACTTACCTACAGCCTAAGAAACAAAGAGGTCAAGGACTCATTCAGAAGGACATTTGAAAGGAAGAAATTTCTTTTGAGTAAGTGAACTATGACAACATTTGTATTATAGATTGAGAAGGTAAATAAATTAGAACATCATTTGTACTACAGAGTGAGAGCTAATATATATGTACGATGGAAAAACTGCAAATTGTGTGTTGAGATTCACTCTTTATTACTCTGTGTCATCGATAAGTCACACAATGTCTTTAGGTTACAATTTTCTCATTTTGTTTTTCTTATTTCTTATTCAGTAGAAATGAACTTTAGAACTTTAAACTCAGATAAGTAGATTACTGAATCCCAAGACTTTAAAAAGCATTGTTACTCATATACACACAAAAATTTATGACTAGGATATGAGAGGTTCTTTGTTAAATCCTGAGTAAATGTTATCATCATAACCAGTGACTTTAAAGTACTTCTATTTTGCTTATAACATGTTGAGAGCTCTCATTGTCTGTGATCTTGGCCTTGACTCATTAAACACAAACTGTTGAAAAGTATACTATGGTCAAAATGTAAAAACTTCCACTTATAGGATAAATATGTCTGGGGCTGTAACATACAGTGGTGACTATAGTTAACAATACTGCATTGTATATTTCCAAGTTGCTAAGAGAGTAGATCTTAATAGTTCTCATCACAAGAAATAAAATTTATAACTCTGTTAGGGAATTGATAAACTTATTAGGGTAATCACGTTGCAATATATATAAATACTGAATCATAATGTCATACACCTTGGGCTAACACAATATTTTATGTCGATTGTATATTAATAAAATTGGAAAAAAGTGAATTATTCAGGAACCATGCAACCATAGCACTCTCTACTACTACTTTCATGTTTAGAGGAGGTGTTTTACCAAGGTGTTTTACATCCCCTATACTTTTTGCTCATAATAGTCACTTGCTGGGCTTTTGCCATGATTTGTGCATGTGAAGTGTAGAATACATTCCAGTTCTTTAATAAAGTGTTACTATTACTATTGTTATTTATTGATTTTTGTGTCATAGGCAGGAAGTTAATTCTATTTTTACAGACAATGAGCCAAACAGCCATGAAGAATCAATGGATTGCCCATGAACTCATAATTTGGTCTCACATTTTTATTTTCTCCGCTTACAATATTCTTTCAGCCATATTTCTGTGTTTTATTTACTGGAACATAGCAACACATCCAAGACATGAGGGGGATAAACCATGTTTTTGTATCATTGTAACTTAAGACTCAATGAGATCCACACTGTCATCTCTGAAGGCTTTCTTTAAAAGACATGCTTAGCATGCATGAGGTCTTAGGTTCAATCCCCAGTACCTCCGTTAAAAGCAAATAAACCTAATTTTCTCCCTTCCTTGCCAAAATAAAATAATACAATGATGTAAAGCTGTCAAAGACAATAACTTCTGCTTTATCGTGCAGTGTACTTTGGGAAGGCAGTATTCACAAATTGATCCTGATAAAGTTTCTGCTCATTTCAGTACGTTTTCATTTGAAAATACTGATATACTTTGAGTAAATTGGTTTGACAGCAGGTTTCTTCCTGTATAATTAGCATCCTCATTTTCTCAACAATATTCACTTAAGACAAAGCTGATGCTGGGGACAGAAAAAATGATTTTAAAAAATGATGTTGGATCCATTGGATGTCTGCATGGAAAAAAAGTGGAATTTACCCCCATCCCACAACACACACTAAGATCATCTCCAGATGATTTGGAGATCAAGATGTGAAAGGCAAGGAATTAAAGCATCCAGAATATATTAGAGAATATCTCTTTTACAGGTGGTTGCAAATTTAAAAAGTAATAATAAGGTACAAACATACTAAACATGAAAGATAATATTGATTCTCTGAATCACATTAAAATTGAGAACTTAGGCTTACACTGAAGAGCATAAACATGTAAACCACAGCAAGGGAAATGTATTTACGACGCATATAGTTGATATACCTGGAATATATGGATAAATATTAACTTTTAAAAAAGACAGGCAATCCAGTCAAAAAATGTGAGCAAGGCACTTGAACAGGCAGTTCATAAAAGTGGTTATGTAAATGTCCTATAAATACTGCAATAGGTTGCTCAATCTCGCTAGAAACCAGGGAAATGGTGGTTAAAGGCACAATGACATACCACTCCACACTCACCGAGATGGTTAAAATGACAAATACTGACTCTCATGCACTACTAATGGGAGTGTAAATAATGGGTTTTGGAAAATTCCTTGAATTAGCAGTCAATATGAATATATATGTACCCTCTAATAAGGAAATTTTACTGTCAGGTATCTTCCCAAGAGATATGTGTGCTCATGAACACCAAAGGACATGGTGTTCACTGGATGATCTTTGGAGAAAAATTCCCAAAATGTAAAAACTGAGAGAAACTCAAACGCCCAACCACACAGAAATGGATCAATCATTTGTGAAATACCAATATATTAGAATACTAACAGCAGTGCAATATATGAACTAGAGATTTATTCAACCAGGGATGAATTTCACAGACATGATGTGGATGGTGGAGATAAACATATTTGAAATGGAACTTTGAGGAAAGAGAGAGAAAGGTTTAAAGAAGATGTTCTGGAACAAGAAAGAAACCATTTTCACACTTTCCTATCCCCTACCAACAAGAGAAAGACTATGAAAAAAAACCATTTATTTTTAATATGCTTAGTGGTGTGTGTGTGAGAGAGAGAGTGTTTGTGTGTGTGAGAGAGAGAGAGGGAGAGAGAAGGAGAGTGAATTCAAATGGGAATGTCACAATTATGTTTAGGTTATGCAATATTGCAAAATTCAAAGTAAGAATCAATATCTGACATTACAGATACTTCAAACCAAAAATTTCTTGTAGTCATCTGTGAGATGGGGATAACGTTATGAAGGGCACTGTATCAATATAAAATTAGGTAAGACTTTATAGATAAGTGCCCAAGAGATTGTGACTGATATTTCTATTCTTCCTCTTGATATTTTTTAGGTTAATAAAAATTCCATATGATCATATTTATAAATTTTAGGAAGGCATAGGACACCATCTGCTCCTGATTAATTTGATAAAATTTTAGTAGCCTAGAAAGAGAAGAATCCTCCCTTATCACATGTCCCGGGTAAACACAACTTATTTATCATCGGGGTCTAGGACAATATGTGACACTGAAGACGTTATACACTAGAAGTTTGTTAAATCCATCTGAGGTCATTTTGGAGGGAATGTGATAAAACATCATAACTTTTTTATTCTTTTTATTAAAGTGTAGCCAATTTACAATGTTAGTTTCAGGTATACAGCAAAGCAATTCAGTTATACACACACACACACACACACACACACACACATATATTCAGTTTCTATTCTATTATGCTCATTACAAGAAATTGAATATGCTTCCCTGTGCTATATAGACAGTAGGTTCTTGTTGTTTATCTATTTCATATATAGTAATGTGTATATGTTATTCCCAAACTCCTAATCTATCCCTCCCCCTGCTTTTCCACCCCAGTGACCACAGTTTGTTTTCTATGTTTGTGTGCCTATTTTTGGTTTGTAAATAAAATTTGTATCTTTTTTTAAGCTTCCAAATGTAAGCGACATCATATGACATTTGTCTTTCTCTGTCTGACTCCCTTCACTTAGAATGATGATTGCTAAGGCCATTCATGGTGCTGCAAATGTGTTATTTCATTGCTTTTTTATGGCTGAGTAATACTACATTGTAGATACACACATCTTTATCCAGTCATCTGTCGATGAACATCTAGATTGTTTCCATATCTTGGCTGTTGTAAATAGCTGTGAACGTTGGGAGGAATGTGTCTTTCAGAACTAGTTTTCTCTGGGTATATGCCCAGGAGTGGGATTGCTGGATCATATAGTAAGTCTATTTTTATTTTTTTCAGGAACTTCCATACTGTTTTCCATAATGCTTACACCAATTTACATTCCCACCAACAGTGTAGGAGGGTTCCCGCTTCTCCACACCCTTTCCAGCATTTATTGTTTGTAGACTGTTTAATGAAAAACATCATTAACTTTTAAGGCTGGTATTAGTCCTGCTCCAATTTCATGTTAATAAAGGTCCCCTCAAAATGGCCTTATTCTCTAAATTCTTAAAAACCTAGTTTTAAATATTTCGTATTATTTTTGAACATGAGGGTCAAAGTTTGTTAAAGTTTGTTATACTTTCAGCACCATGAGATGCACTATTTCACATTCTTAATTAGCTGTCCCCCTTCTGCTCTTTATTCATCTCCTATTAGCACGGTCTCTGTGAGTATACACTTGTTCAAATAAAGAGTATGCACCGTTTCTTGTGCAATGACTGACGTCATTCCTTTTTAAGATGTTGTTAAACTCTGCCACTAGGTGGCAGCATCAGCGTGTCAATCACACTGAAATCGTCCACTAACGTTTCATTTTGTAATCAAAAGAGTTATGAACATAGCAGGCTTGGAAAAAAGCTTTTGAAAGTCTAAGAGCTGATTTTGAAGGGCTGTGAAACTGCATACAAGTTTTGTGTGTTTGGACCTCTGTACAGGAAAAGAAATGTCTTACAGACTCTTTAAAGTTCATGGCGCAAAAAAATTTAAAATCCTTCATCTCTTCTAACATTCTGATTTTCATTTTCTTATTTTGTGAAACTAAAGCATAAAAAAGTAGGAAAATGTTTTTCTTATTATACATAACAGAATTATGGCACACATGGAAACACATGGTTCAGAGATTTTTACTCCATCAACATTCTTATAATTCCTTACATCACCGTAATGATAATAACAGACTTTCTAACGTTAGCTACAAATATTTTCTAGTCTATCCTTTGCAACTTTAATAAATAAAATTGTGTATTTTTAAAATTTTTTATTACTATTTTCATCTTTAAATACATATTGACCACAGATTGGAGTGTTTGGCCAATATTTATTTTTATGTTTTATGGTTTTGCATACTTGTATTTTAATCTAATTACTCAGGAATTTTAAAATACCTAAAGAGTAATCACTTTTTTCTTCATGAAATAATACTTGAATATTAATAATAATGGTAATTGTAAAATGCTACTGTCAGTTGAGCTATTAAAACACTCTTTAAGAAGAGGTGAGGTAAAATTCTGAAGTAGCAAGTGGTGTTGTAAGACCTGAAAAGATGATTTTAAGATAACTCTGTAAGGTAGGAATTGTCCTCATTCAAGAGACAAGGAAAACTGAGGGTCCTAAAAGGGCAGTGACTTCCTGAAGCCTCACAGGAAGTGGCAGACACAGACGTCAGATAAATCCTGCTTTGTTCTCAAGCCCCTTCATCCACTGTCTCCCTTGTCATATGTATGACATCTTACTGCTACCTGTTTTATTCAGTCTTCCACTTAGGTCCCAGCATCACCCGGTTCTAACTCTTACTGTTCTACAGTGTCTTTTACTTAGTAGGTCAGTATGCCTGGACCTTTATGCCCCACTTACCACTTTTGGAATTTTTCTCAGTATATTTACTAATGAAATGTTTTATGTACATCAATAATCTATTTTTTCAATGAAATGTAAATTTGAAAAAAAATCCTTATAAAAATCTGGTAATTTGTCAATGGAAATTTTCTATATAAATTGTCAATGGGACTCACTTCATTCAATCTGTGGTTTCTTTTCCCTGACATTCCTCACTCTGACAATTCCCATTTGAGTAATACTTTTCATATCACTTTATTGGTTAAGTTCTTATTTCTTAAACTGTATTTCCATAAATCCCTGGGTGTCCGCTGTAATTCTCTCCCATGGTACAAGAAAAAAATACTTACATTTTCGTCTGGGTGGCACCTGTATAAATATAGATAAACATTTTGAGAAGCAGTGATCAGTATTAAGATAATAAAAGACTAAGCAGTACAAATGCTCCAATGTCTTCACTTAACAGATTTCCTGCCACAGATGACTCCTCTGTTGTCTGCTGCCAAGTGTCATTTCTGCCAATGTGGTTAATCAGTCTAAATGATCTGAAACATCTGAGTTTCCAGCCGTGAGCCCTGGAATTTAAGTTAATCCTTGCCTGGTCCTTCTGTTAGCGAAAGTAGGGGAATAAAAGTTACCTTGGTTCTTATTCACTCCCCCCAAATAATGAATTTCTAACAGGAGATAAAGAGCGTGATGCACCCCGAGAATTGGGAGTGGGCCAATGCAAGAGAGGAAAAAAATGGTGCCACTCCTTTGTGTTTCCTGTTTTTATGTCCTGGCTTGGGGGCGTTTTTCATGATCGATTACTGATGGCTTACCTTCTCTGAGCGCTCAGGCTGACTGACAGCACGCATTCTTCTTGCTCAGGCACAGACACACCCATCTCTTCTATGCATGTTTTTACCCATGGTGCACACATGAAGAATTATGTTTAAAGGACATCCCAAGATGATAACGGTGCACTGGATGTCGAAACAGAGCAGTGAGCTTCAGGTGAAATTTTTTTAAGCAAATGAAGTTGACAGACTACCTGATGCATCTAAAGCTCTTTTTGTGGTTTGGGCAAAGTCTCAGGAAGTTGAACTTCTTTGGCAATGTGTGGTGAATGCTGTGTTTGAGGAAAGTCCATTTTCCACATTCTTTGCCCTTGTTCCCAAACCATTAATGCACAAGAAAGAAGGACGTGGAAAGCTATGTCCTCTAGTGGCACCACCGTCTCTGCTGCTTTCATTTACAAAGGATTCCACAGAGTCTCCTTGCTTAGCTTGGAACTAGAGAAAATGGAGAGCCTATATCCAGGCAGAAACAAACATAAAATCACCAGAAAATAGATCTCGTGGGACTTCCTTATGCTATGAAGCAAAACTTTAATTGGGCTTTCCCTTAGCAGCTCATCCCCAGGATATAGTACACTTTGGGGAGCGAGCATCTTCCATAGCAACAAGAAAGACAAAATGATGCAACTAGTTCAGGGGGCTTTTAGCTAATTGATGAAGATGCTGAATGTATGTTACAGTGGAGTCTTCCATGTTTTCTTTTTGGAAGAAAATACAGAATAAAATTAAATGACTATTGAAAATTCTGACCCGTTTTTGTGTGTGTGGAGGTAGCCACGTTAAGGGAAGGTGAAACCTGGGAAACTGGCTCGCTTTTGCTTTAGTTCTTCGTGCCATCTTTAGAGAAGAGGGAGCCCTTTACAGCATAAGTTGCGACCTTCTGCATCATTACCTGTTCTTCTTTCTGCCTGACTTTTAGCAAGCTAGGAGAACATAAATGAAAGTGGGATTGAAATAAGTGATCTTTGTGGTTCCTGGCCAAGATCAGCATGATCCTCACCATTGTTTGATGACTGAGGAAGGTCTCAGGAGGGATGACATGGGGAAACATGTTTAGGTTCTGCAACTGGGTCAAAGTATAATCAGTAAGTATGAAATGGGACAGGGAAGCTGCAGCAGCAGGTCCGTGGGAAGGCAGCGCTGAATTCAGCTCACAGCCCGATCTAAACCACCGGGTGATGTCCTTGCTCCGACAAGGCTGTCATGGGCTGTGCTGATATTATCCTTGGGCTCCTGACCGCAGATCTGATTGTGTCCTCCACCCCGTATGGAGCACTGCATTCTATCCTAATCACCAAGCGACAAAGAAAAACCGACACATTAAAATGTGCATAGAAGGCTTGGACAGGCTTAGGAACCAAGACTGACAAGGAAGCATTGAGGACCTCTGGGCAGTTGTCAAGTGGAAGACTGAGAAGTAGCACTGACAATAGTGGCTGATCCTGGAGGAGCTGTCAGACTCTTGAAGAGACTTGAGCAAGAGGTGCGTGTGACGGGTGGACAGTGTAACTGGCTAATCCATCTTTTTCTTTAATTCCCCTGAAGTGAAGGATGGCATAGTAGCTGTAGTAGTTGCCCTCAGAGGAGGCCTTGCTAAAGTCAAATGATCAATTTCAAGTTAGAGAAGTGACGGGAACTGTCTAGCATAAGGCTGCTTGTTGAATTCCAATGTTCATGGGCTAGTAAAAAAAAAAGTTAAAAGTAAAGTGTAAGACGTTTTCTGAGCACTCATCAACCCTCTCATTCTAAGTGGATGAGAATTCTGGGAGATCAAGGGTTTAGCCACACTGAATGAATGCAGCAACTCAGGTTCAAAGAGATCAGCTGATGTAACCAAGGTTACCCTTATAGTGGGTGAAAAAGGACATATGGATGATATAGAGGTGGCATAAGATAGGCTCTTTTCCCGGCTTCTTCCCTGTACTGTTTCCATAAAGGGGATGTTAAGCTTGACACTCTATTATCCAGTGGCCTTCCTACCAATGACCAGTGGCTAGAACCTAACACCAGGAAGAGGAAGCCAAAAATGCATTGCCTGTACTTATACTGCAATGAATTTTGAACCTCTTTGAGATGACAGGATCTGTGAAGACACAGGAAACATTTCCACAGTGTGAAAAACGAAAGGGCACAGTCTGTTTTGATCAATACATGTTCTAAGCCCTTTTCTGCCATTTGCTAGCATTATGAGCATGCCTTGATCTTCAGTCTTCCTCTTTTGCAAAGTGAAATAAGGGGGGGAGGGTAAAGCTCAGTGGTAGAGTGAGTGCTTAGCATGCACGAGGTCCTGGGCTCAATCCTCAGTACCTCCATTAAAGAAATAAATAAAAAATAAAGAAATTAATTACTTACTAAGCTTAATTTCCTCCCCCCATCAAAGTAAAATAAATAAAAAAATAATAAAATTAAAAATCAAAGATAGCGTTAAAAAATAAGGTGAAATAATGATATTTAGTTTTCAGGATTATTAAAGGGACTACATAAGGCAAAAATACGAGCAATTATTCTGCACTTATTTTGGTTCTTAATAGGATGCTGCTACATGCTTTGCATGCATTATCTCATTTAATCCTCACAACAATTTACAACATAGTTGTTACTATTATTAATCCTGCCCCACAGATGAAGAAAAGTCAGGGTTCCCAGGGTCAGACAGGTAGATTCCAGGGCCAATGGAGAACATACACTTAGCCTTGGGTTGTATCATCACCAAGCACACAGCATTCAGCCTGAAATGGAGTGGCTGCTCCTTCTTCTCCAGCTTGCCTCATTTCCACTCTCCTGCATCCCTTCACCAGGTGTGTGACCGCCTGGTGAACTCAATGAAGCTGCAGACACTGGGTGTTTATTCTGGAACTATCTCTGCTATCAGTTAGTTACAGGGACTCGAGCTTCTAGGCTGACGCTTTCTCATCCATACGTTGACAGGGTTCTTCTATAAGAGTCTTAAAATTTTGTAGCTTCAGGTCTGATCTTTTGCGCTGGCTTCTATCTTGCCTGTATTTCCTTGGCCATAGTGTGTAGCTAAGTCATATCCTCTCCAATGCTCTCCTGTGTCCTCCTTTTGAAGATACGCTCACCCAGTCTGTTGTGATGCGTCTGCTCTCCGTGGTGGAAACCAGCATCGGTCATGGCCAGTGAAAACTACACGCGGGTCACTGAGTTTGTTTTCAGAGGTTTGAATTACAACCCCAACTGCAGGTGCTTCTCTTCCTGCTCTTTCTGAGTTTCTACGTCATCAACCTAACCGGAAACTTGGGGACGGTTGCTCTGCTGCAGATCGATGCCCGCCTTCACACACTCATGTACTTTTTCCTCAGCCACCTGTCCTTTGCGGACATGTGCTTCTCCTCAGCCGTGAGCCCCAAGATGCTCGCCGACTTCTCTGCGAAGACGAAAGCCATCTCCTTCCTGGGCTGTGCTTTGCAGCAGTGGTTCTTTGGGTTCTTTGTGGCGGCAGAGTGTTTTCTCCTGGCGTCCATGGCCTACGAGCACTATGTCGCCATCTGCAACCCATTATTGTACTCTGTTGCCATGTCCCGGAGACTCTTTATCCAGCTGGTGGCTGGCGCCTATGCCATCGGGTTCGTGAACACTATGATGCACACAACAAATGCATTTCACCTCCCTTTTTGTGGCCTCAATGTCATCAATCATTTCTTCTGTGATATGTCCCCCCTGCTTTCCCTCATGTGCACTGACACCAGGCTCAACAAGTTAGTCGTCTTTGTGGTGGCAGGAGCTGTGGGAGTCTTCAGCAGCCTGACCATCCTGGTCTCCTATGTCATCCTGAAGCTCCTCTCTGCCGAGGGGAGGCACAAAGCCTTTTCCAACTGCCGTCTCACCTGATGGCCGTCTCCATCCTGTATGGTACTCACTTCTTCATTTGTGTGCGGCCTAGTGCAAGTTTCTCCCTGGATCTCAATGAAGTGGTGTTGGTGTTTTACACTGCAGTCATCCCCATGTTGAAGCCACTCTTCTACAGTTTGAGAAATAAGGAGGTCAAAGGTGCCATCCACAGGATGGTCACAAAGAGGAAGTTCTGTAGGGCCTAGATTCTTATCTCCAAAGGACACTGGGGGAGGAATCAAAGAGCACAGGCCAATTGTGTAGATTCCTAAGATTCCAGGCCACCTGAGAGTGGGGGCTTGGTGGCACCCCTTTACCCATTCATCCAGCCACTTATTCATTCATCTGGTCTCTCGATGTGGATTCATTAAACCGTGCATGTGATCTTCTATTACCGTTCAAACCCACACCCACTTAATTTTGTTTCTCTCAGACACCTCACAGTCCAATTATTTTTGAAACAATGTTATTATTTAATATCAGTTACTAATTGTTTAAATCATCCCACTAATACATTTTCTTTTTCTGCTGACTCCTTGGCAAATGTTCCAATTCCCAAAAATGGGAATTTAAAATTTTTTGTGCTGGGTTTTACATGCACATCTAGCTCCCTTCAATAGGCATCTGTACAAAAATATGGTGTAGGGTTTTATGTTTAACCTCATAAGTGGAATGAAGCTCTTGGCTGTACACACCACTCTGGGGGACGGCCTTGAGCAAAGGACTATGTGTGTGTCAGGAACTGAAGATGGGCCTGTGTTCAACTCCGACAGATGGGCCCTGTTTACAGTAATAAAGGCCCTAGTGTTTATCTCTGATATATTTCATACCTGAAAGAGCTTCTGACCGATTGGGGTAAGACTGTATTTTCTCAGGATTCAATTTTCTGGTAGAAGTTTAGAGGATTAACTAAGCATCTCTGGTTTGGGGCTTGGTTATACATAGGACAGCACCTTCTGAACCCTGACAATGAAGTCCTTCCCCAGTCAGGAACGTACAGGGAAATGCCATGGCTGGAGGTAGGCTCACAGTCTAGATCTGCCTGTTCTTAGTAAGGTCAGTACATTTGTAGCATCATGAGGAACCGCATCCTTGCAGCTCAATTGGATGGTTTTGACTCCTGTGCATGTTGAGTGCTGGGCAGCCTTCTGGTCTGAGTGCAGTGACGGACCACCACTGAACGGGGAGAGTGGTCACCCTGCCAGGGTCTCCCCATTCTCTTAGAGACCCAGGAAGGGTGCCCCTTCTATCTTACCTCTCTTGGTCTGACTGTGCCTTTTCACTTTGGGATGAAGGGGCCAAAAAGAGACAGCATTTCACTGAGGAAATGCATCAGCATTTGTAGATGACATTACAGTGTCATGCTATAGAAATGTCCTCAGAGGTTATAGGATAGCAGGTCTAAGATGTGCTAATGTTCACCACCCTTTTGGTGTACCCCTCAAGCCCATAACAAGATAAATGGAAGTACTGATAATGTCTACCTTATCATAAGACCCTGTAAAGATTAAACTAGAGAAGGCATGTGGAATTTCTTCATAAACTGTAAACATATCTTGCTGCCTCCTCATAAAATCTATTCAAGTGAATGACCCTGCCCTGGGACTGGAAGGGCTGGCCCCATTTACCAGTTAGCCTGCTCTAGCCTAGGACCCAGCTTCACACACCAGTGGGCAGACATCAGCTGTGAGAAAACTGTAGCTTCACAGTCTGTGGACCCAGGCCACACACTAGTAGGCCAGACCCTGTCCAGGGACCAGCTGGGCACTGGCCCACCCACTAGAAGGCTAACACAAGCTTCAAGACACTCAGACCCCTGCAGCCAACTGTGTAAGGAACTGACCCCACCCACCAGGAATTCAACACCAGCTCTGGGACCCCTGGGCCCTGCAACCAGACCCCAAGACCCAGCTCTGCCCACCAGCAGGCTGCCATGAGCCCAGGACTACCAGTGGGTGGGCAACAGCCCTGGGATCTCCTTGACCCTGACTCCACCCACCAGTAATCCAGAACAGGCCCCCGGGCCCCCAAGGATTCCACAGTCAACCACCTCCTGACCATGTTCCACCAACCAGTGATTTGGTAACTAACAGGACTAGGGGTCACCCAAGCCTACAAGGCTGCCCCCGCAGTCCTCCCACCATAGACCCTCACAGCCCTCGTGAGGGGTACCCCTAGGGCACAGAGCCCTGGTGATGAGAGAGGTGTGCTCTGCTGGGACACATATGGGACAAGCTCCTACAAATGGCAACTTCTCCAAAGTTGGAAAAGTAACCAAACTACCAGATACATAAAAACAACTCAGGCGAAAACCACTTAGTGGAAACAGCAACATTTTCAAACCAAGATGTTATAGGGTAAATGCATAGTGTTTCAGATTCCTCAATATTTCTTCCTTTCCAGGAGTTTGCAATGTGGTAATGGGAAGGGGAGTGGAGGCAGTATGGAGCAGGGAAGAGCTGGAGTTGTGGAGAAGTCACCCACGTTCTAATCCTGGATTAAGAATCCTAGATCTCTCACTTGAGTTTTATGATTTTAGGGGTTTTTTTTTTAATTTTATTTTTTATTGAAATGAAGTCGATTTACAGTGTTAGTTTCAGGTGTACAGTGAAGCGATTCAGTTATACATAAACATACACACACACACACACACACATACATACATTTCAGATTCTTTTCCATTACAGGTCCTTAAAAGGAGTTGAATCTAGTTCCATGTGCTTGACAGTAGGTCCTGGTTGTTTAGGGCTGTCTTTTAACCCAGCCGACAAGCCAGGGAGAATAATGCCGAAGCCACCGAAGCTTTGTGACCAGGTTCGTAAAGGAGCTGATGTTCACAGGAGAGAAGCAGGAGGCAGCCTTACTCACTTTCATTATTGCCCCTTCAAAATGCTGCTGTGCTATTCCAGCCTTTCCTACCGCTCCCTGACATGACAGACAGGTCCAAGAGCTTTTCCTTTCACTCAGGAGAAACACATGATTTCCTTTTCCAAGTATCAAAACGTCAAGTCCCCTGTAATGTCCAATGACACACCCTTTTCCAAATTGAAACATCTCCCTTCCTTCATCCTGGGCTCTGGAGCCTGAGTGGTGAAAGGGGGCAAATCCAATTCTCGGGTCATTGTGGCGCCTCCTTTCCCACACTCACTGCTGTGTGTGGCTGGTCCTCGATCAAAGGCCAGGGTGGAAGGAAGAGGGTCCAGAGGGCAGGAGAAGTGGACGGGCCAAGTTGGAGTCTGGTGCCAGCATCCGTTAATGACAGATGCCCGATTACTTGCTCTTTCTCTCAGAGGATGCTTTGGTGGGTTCCTCAGAGCCAGAGCGCCCCTCGCCCCAACTACCTGTGACCCCCGAGTTCAGCCCTTCAGTCCTCTGTGAGGCCAGGTCCTCCTCTGGCTGGACAGCCCTGCAAATCTCTGGCTTCTGACCCCGACTCTGGGCTGTGATTATCCCACCCCTTCAGAAGGCTGACTTGAGGCAGTCCCTTTTTAAGACAACCCAAAATGTTCCCTCTTCCATGAGGCCAATCTCTGACTCACAGGGACTGCAGGCACTTCTGGTCCTTCCGAAGTCTGCAAGAGCAGGCTCTGTCCTTTGACTTGTAAAGGGAAAAGAGTAGCCTATTGACAATTCTCTCCAAAGAAACCCTCCCTAAATTGTCTTCACCTCCTGTCCACAACTTCCTCTTGCCTAGGGTTAGAGAGGTCAGAGGTGAATGATCTGATCTGCCAACCCTGGAGGCTCCAGGGTGAGACGTTCCCATGGCCTTAGGGAGGGGGTGTCCACATGCTCTGTGTGAAAATTCAGCAAGTTCGGCCACGGAGTATTTTGTCCATGATTCAGGGGCCTCTGCTAAAAACTCCGAGACAGCATCTGAGCATCCTGTTATAATTTAAATCAGAGAGTAAATGGCAGGCACCTAGTTATGTGCCTTGTTATAACAAATTCTCAATAAATAGAGGCTATTTTACAATGGTGACATTGACTAAAGCATTTTTTTCCCACCTGTGACAGTCCCTAAACATTGCTTCATGTAAAATAAAAAGTTGGTTTCTGTATTATTACCTGATGCTTCATTACCAGTACTTTACAAATACCTTACAAATTTTCAATACTGTGAGATTTCCATTGACTGAGAAAATGTGCATAATCTCAGAGGTTTTTTTTGTATTTCTGTGGTAATGTTTTCAGAATAAAGATCTTTTTGTTTGCTTTGTATAAATAATGAAACTGTTAGAAATAATAGCTTAGTTAATTTATCCTATAATTCTGCACTGGGTTTCTTTTTTTAAATTTTTATTGAAGTACAGTCAGTTTACCATATTGGGTCAATTTCTAGTGTACAGCACAGTACTTCAGCCATTTAGGAACATACATATATCCGTTTTCAAATTTTTTTCCACCATAAGTTACTACAAGATATTGAATATGGTTCCCGGTGCTATGCAGTATGAAATTCTTGTTTATCTATTTTGTATATATTAGTTAGTATCTGCAAATCTTGAACTCTTAATTTATCCCCCACCCCCACCCCTTCCCCTTTGGTAACATGAATTTGTTTTCTATGTCTGTGAGTCTGTTTCTATTTTGTAAACAAGTTTGGCTTTTGTTTTTAGATTCCAAATATAAGAGATATCATAAGCTATTTTTCTCTCTCTGCACTGGGTTTTAAGCACTGTTTGTGTCCCACAATTTATAGTGCTCTCAGCTTGCAGGGAAAGCAGTGAGACCCAGAGAGGCATGGAAACCCCCTTCTCCGCTGTATCTTGGAGGAGGGGATGAGAATAGGAATATGGGAACCCTCATGAATTATCTGCGTGCTTTTAAGTGGTTTTTCTGCATGTAAACCAAGGACAATATCTATCCTATAGTATTGTTTCTGAGAAGTATTTTTTATTTTATTTTATTTACTTTCTGGATAATGGGAGTTTTTCAGAATAAGATGTTTAATAAAAGACTCTTTTGAAACAAAGATCAACATACCATGATAAAGCCACATTTGGGATGAGATTCTCTGAAACACTACAGAAGGCAGTGCATTATTAAGCACTTTACACATCGTCTGGATCATAACAATCACTGAATGCGTGGATTTGTATTGATCTTGTATTGCCTCGTGCTGCCCCCAGACATTGCAGCCTAGAGACCCACATCTGCATGACTACTGCTCCTGTTCTATTGACTGACTTACTTTGGGCACAGACGGCTCCTTGTGACACTGTCACATACTCCAAATAGACTTTAATGAAACCCAGCCTGCCAAGTGGGTTGGTAACTGCTGATCCGTTATGCGGATTGTGTCCTCTAAGGAAACCAGTGAGCTGTGGGGGCTACCCTGATTCATAGGCAGGTCTCCACTGTAGCCAGTGCCTTAATCACAGGCAGTATCATGCCTGTGATAGGCATTGATAATCAATAATCAATGCCTGTCATCGGCATTAATAATCAATAATCAATAATCAATGCCTATCATATGTCAGTCTTCTTCATTCTTTGGCCTTTTGTGTGATTGGGACGGAGGGAGCAGAAGATACCACATGGACTAGTGAATCTTCCCAAAGTAGCATGCCCCCCAACTCTGAGAGTAATTAATAGACATAGAAAAAGATCATAATGAAATAAATTGAGGAAGACTGCATCTTACATGCTTCACCGCCCCACCCCTTGGTGACTCATACAGAATGTTCATAGACATCTGACACTAAGTAACTTGTTTATATTTGATGAAGTTAGTGTTTCCCAAACTTGTTTGGAAGTAGAGCCTCTTGTGAAGAACTCTTCGTAACATGCACATGGTGGAAATACTGTTCCAGGTCACAGTTTGAAAACCATTGTCTCATAGGGAAAGGGAAGATGTGGTTGAGATACAGATATTTCCTTCCACTTGAGGTAGAATTAATCGCACTTTGAGGAGTGACAAAGAGAAGATTTGCCAATATTCTTTACTCGTGTCTTCTAAATTTTTCTTTGTTTCTTAGAAATTGAAAAGAGAAAGTCATGAGGAAGGAATATTCTTCAAATTATTTTTTATTGAGTATAGTTGACTTACAGTATTACATTAGTTTCAGATGTACAGCACAATAATTCGATATTTTTATAGATTATATTCTGATGGCATAAATTTTCATATACTGAGGTTTGGAGAAGTCTTTTTGGCTTATACATGATTTAACTTAAACTTTATGCTAATTGGAGCAGCTTACTTTGTGGCCTGTTAGACATACATTGTACATTTGTGTTAACCATAAGAGAAAAGGGTGCACTGATCAGAAGTAAAAACCTCCTGGTTTTTAAGCATAAAGATGAAATGCCTCCTGTCCTGGGATGCCAATGCTGGTACTCCTTTGATGATAAGACTCCCTTTCCAGGCACCAAGGCCTTACTGATTCGCTGTGTATGAGCTGATCTGACTTTTTTGAAATCTTGATGGAATGTACTCCTGTCATGTTTAATGTTCTTTGCTTTGACAAGATGTAAAACTGTGCTGAAAACCATTCAGGGACTGACAGACCATGGCTGGTGGGACAAATCCAGCCCACCACCTGCGTGTGTACAGCGTGCAAGCTAAGAATGGCTTTCACATTTTTAAATGGAAATCAAAAGCAGAATAATCACCTAAGAAAATTATTTGGAGTTCCAATTGGGGTGTCCATAAATAAAGTTCTATTAGAAGACAGCCATCTTTACGTTAGAGTTTCTCAGCAGCACCATTATTGACATTTTGGGCTGGATAACTGGCTGTGGGCACCATTCTTTGCATTGTAAGATGTTTAATCACTACCTAGCCTCTAGTTTTTAGACACTTATAGCTTCCTTCACTCCGGTCATTACAACAAAAATGTATCTGGATGTCCTCTGTGGGACAAAAATATGTAAACCAGAGCCACTGATTTATGCTTGTCCATAGCTGCTTTGGGGTGACAAGGGCAGAGCTGGGTAGTTGTCACAGAGACAGCATTCCAGTAAGTCCTAAAATATTTACTAGTAGCCCTTTATAGAAAAACTCTGATGACTCTTGCTTTATTTTATTCTATTCTATTCCTTTAAACAATGTTGGTCATGACCTACTAAACTGATTTTATGAATATTTCCATTAATAGGGCTTCAATTGCAGTTTGAAAAGTGGTATTCTCATTTAGCTCTAGAGAGGCAGTATAGTAAATATTAGATAATAGCCAAACATGGGTTCATGTTTTGTCTGTGGCACCTACTAGCTGTGTGAACCTGGGCAAGTTACTTAACCTCTCTGAGCTTCTATAACCACATATATAGAGTGGGGATGATGATAACCATGGTTACATAGTTATTTTTGTAAAACGACCAGAATGGTGCCTTGGTAGGTAACGAGCACTAGTTGTTTGCTATTAGCACTGATGTTTGTGTTTGTCAGGGTCCTCTAGAGAAACAGAACCAATAGGAGGTGGGTGTAAAGGTAGAATGAGGTTTACTTTAAGGCATTAACTCGAGATGCTGCAGGAGCTGCAGTGTGGATGGCAGACTGGAGGTGCAGGGAAGAGTCCACGAGACAGTTCATGTCTGATCTGACCATCAGGCTAAAGACCCAGGAGGAGCCGATGTTGTAGTTCAGATCTGAAAGAAGCCATCTGCGGCAGGATTCCCTCTTGCTCAGGGAAGATCAGTCTTTTATTCTATTCAAGCCTTCACCTGATTGTATGAGTCCTGCCCACATGCTGGAGTGCAGTTAATTTTACTCCAAGTTCACTTAAATGTTAATCTTATCCAAAACCCCCCTCACAGAAGCATCCAGAATAATGTTTGACCACATATGTGGGCACTGTGTTTCAGCCACATTAACATATAAAATTAATCATGGCAGTGCTCAACATAGTCCATGTCACAGTAAAAGAAAAAAATGATAACTCTTCAGCACCCTGAAGACAGTGGAAGAAGACTCAGGTATCTAAATGGGACTTGTTCAGATATTTTATTATTTTAAAATATATAATAACAATATACAAAATGATGGGGAAGATGTTTTGAATTTATATAAAAGCTATAAATAATTTTTTCCAAAATTTTGAATGGAAAACTTGAGTTTGTTTCCAACAGTTTTACCTTAGGTTTTTGGTTGAAATGACTGTGAACAATGTCTGAGGAATAATTAAAATTCTTTTTAAATTGAATTGTAGTATGTTTCCAATGTTGTGTTAATTTCTGGTGTACAGCATGAAGAATAATTTTTAGTAATAATTTAAAATTCAATTTTTACATCACTTAAATATTTAAAGACCTGACATTAAATTGAAAGACATGATGTTAAAGCTGTTTTGTTTTCTCTTTTTGACAAATGCAATGTTGGGATTTCTCATTCTAATGAAAATGGTACATCTATTGAAAAGCTCTTTTTGTTCACTATCATTCCTATGGTACAGAGTAGTTGCTTAAGACTATTTTTTGAATGAATGTTTATAATTGACTAATATTTTTGTGATCATATTCATCCTTATCTCAGCAGAAAATCCTTGCTCTCTCTTTGCATGTCTAAAAAGGCGACTGATACTGATAGCGATACTATTCACTGTAGTCGAAAATGTGGAAACAGCCCAAATACCCACTGACAAAAAATGGATAATCAAATATATATCCATACAGTGGAATATGATTCAACCTTAAAAGGAATGCAATTCTGACATGTGCTACACCACAAATGGAGTTTAAGACATTAAGCTAAGTGAAATAAGCCAGGACAAATACTGTGTGACTCCACTTAGAAGAGGTACTAAGAGTAGTCAAGTTCACACACACAGCAAGGAGAGCTGTGGTCACCGGGTGGGGGAAGGGATAGCATGGAGTTATTGATGACAGGTGCAGCGTTTGTTTGGGATGGTGAAAAAATAATTCTGGGGATGGATGGTGGTTGTGGGGCAGAGTGAATTTACTTAATGTCACCGAATTATACACCTGAGTGGTTAAAATGATAAATTTTATGTTGTACATATTTTATGATGATTAAAAAAAAACTGACAGGATTTATGTAGACTAAGGGAACATACTCTGCCTTAATGAAGTATCCAAGTCTCTATTTTTTGTAAAAAAAAAAAAAAGGGGGGGGGGAACTTCATAATGATTTGAAAATGTCTTTTTATGACTTTCATCCTTGAAAGTAAAAGTTGCAGGCCCAGATGCTCCGAGTGACAGATGGGAAAATGAACTACTAAAATAGTTATTTCCCTCTATTGAACATTTAAGCCCAGTGAACTAGAGCATTATGTCCTTTATAAAGAAATATGATTTGGCTATTACCAGTCTCAATCAAGTGTCTACAAAACCATGAAGGTATTATTTGTTACCTGGTTAAATAAGAAGTAAAAATAAAATGTTATATACTTGTTTTCAAAACACTAAACAAGGAAGAAATATTAAAAAAAAAAAAGAAGAAAAATGAGCCATCTAAATTAGTAGCAGTTTTATTCGTATAATGAGATCACATATGACTTTAAAACTTTTTCTCTCTGTTTCATTATTGTTTAAGCTTTCTAGAATGAGAGTGTTTTAATACTATCTACTTAAAAAGGACCCTGAAATTCTCTTCAGAGTGTCTACTTAATTCACCACTGTCCTTTTCAAGGGTAGTAACTCTCCTTTTACTCAGTTTTGGTTTAGGCTGGAATTTGAGAAGAAGCCTGGTTAATCTATTTATTACTCATTATCAGTCAATAACATTGTTTTAAATGTTGCCTTGACAGAGTGCAGGCTTCAGATATTTAATTTATTATCATTTCCTCATGTAAAAGAAACATTCACTACTCTGCTCCACATTTTTACTTCCCTGGTTTTAACCTTGAGGCCCCAGTGTCATGATGAGGTCCTTCTACAGGCTCTTAGGAGGTTCTGGGCCTGTGGACCCGCTGGTGGGAAAGACTGTGTTTGGGGAGAGGGAAGGAGCAGAAAGTGGGGAGAGAGGAGAGGACTGGGAAAGTTAAATGCCTGTAATTTTTGCATAATTTTGTAAAATTGAGATCCAACTAATCCCCTGGCAGATATGTGTTTATGTGGGAAGCCTGAGGGAGTGAGACCGTTGACAACACTGATACAGGACCCTTGACCTTGTACACATAAGATTAAGAAAATACTGGCTTGGGAAGATGACTGCATAGGAAGTCACAGAGTAGAGTTTAAGACTTAACTTTGTCACTCATTTTATCTGTGATCTCCAGAAGCTACCTCGCTCCTAGGAAGGCCTCATTTTCTCATTTATAGAACAGAATTACAGCCATTTCTGAGGAACAAACTAAGGATCATTTACGAAGTCTAAACTGCTTTACCATTTGTTGGCATTTGCTTTTACTTTTAACAAAAATAGCCAAAAAGATAGTCTCTATCCTTAGTAAATTCCCAACCCAATAAAGCACAGCTAATGTACAAATAACTAAAATTCATCATGAAATGTAAGTGTCATAAGAAGGAAACACAGTGATGATGACCCAAAGGAAGTAAGGAGGGAAGGAAGGAAACAAGGAAACTTCATATCAGACTAGGCGGTGACTAACCATGGTGGAGGAGGTAACCCTTGAGATTGGCAGTGACGGTAGGATGTGGACATCCGGCAAAGGTGAGGAGAGTGCCAGGTGGAAAGATTGGCACATGGAAGTGCATAATGATGACAAGTAAGGGGTCACCGGGATTACAGGAACTGTGACGTAAAGTGTGGCGTGTGAAAGGCAAAAAAGATGGAGTCAGATTATGGTCTAATTAGTTTGGGGAGTTGGGACATTATTCCTTTTCCAGGAAGAGGTCAACATTTCTAACATGCAGGGCTACCCAGTCGGAGAGGTGGCTTTGTGTACAATGGTCAGGGGTGAAGAATGGGTAGAGGTGAGCGGACCTGGGAGGAACTAGTGCAACAGCCTGAGTGAGAATAAGAGTGATGATTAAACAATAAAATGATGATGAATGTTTATTGAGTTCTTACTGTGATACAGGCACAGTATACACACTGCCTCCTTTAATTCTTCATTGCAGGCACCATTATCTAACCTGTTGCTACAGTTGAAGAAACTGATGCTCAAGAGGTTTAAATAACTTGCTTGAGATCAAGAGCCGGTATTCCAATTTAGACACACGTTACTTTGTTTTGTTCTGTTTTAATTAAGCTTTTTATTTTGAGATAATTGTAGACTCACATGCAACAGTAAGAAATAATACAGAGATCACATGTATCCTTTACCTAATTTTCCATGGTAACATCTCTTGTGCTTCACCTGCTCAGCATATCCATTGTCCTCTGAACCCCTGGCAATCACTGATCTTTTTCTCTGTCTGATTTTTTGCCTTTTCTGAAATGTCATGTAATGGAAAAAATGAAATATATAGCCCTTTCAGATCAAGACACATGTTCTTCAACGTAGGAAGATTTTGAATTACAGCCTTGTCTCCATCTTCTGATTTTTACCAATTAATTTAATCTTCTGGGTTTGCCACTATTTTCTAAATTGGAATGAAGTTTTCTGTTGTTTGTTTTGTAGGGAAAAAGATCTAATCCAAGAAGCCAGGATAGTGATCAATGAGCTGATACTGTTAGAAAGCCGCTTTCCTGCCTTCCATCAATTTACAAAGGCATTGCCTATCCCCAGGGCCAGTGGTTTGTTGTCTGACTTGTATCAGGCCCCAGGAGCTAACTTTGATGCGGAACAGCAATTATCACCCAAGAAGTTTTCTTACTTTGAAGTGTCTTCATTAATTAGCTCCTCTGAAACTTGTTTAGGGGTGAGGCAAATAATTTCTTTTTAGTTTATTAATTGCCCATCTCTGAGCACCCAATCAGTCTTAATAATGCCCAAGGCCATCTTGTTAGAAAGATCAGTAAAAATGTTGGGTCTTGCAGCCTTAGTCTCACACTGGCATATTTTACTTCATCTTTTTGCTCTAATTATTTCTCTGAAGAGTTAACTACTGAATGCTCAGGTTCCAAACTCATGTATAGGGTTTGTTTTTGTTTTTGTTTTTGTTTTTTGTTTTTGAGTCACAGAGATGTTAGAAGTGAAAACTACCTTAGAGATGATCTGCTAAGAAGTAGAGAATTGATCTGCTCAGAGTCATGGGGTTAGCTGGAAGCTCAGTCTGGTTAAGAACCTGGCCCTCCTGATATTTAGAGCAATCATTCCTTGTAGGGTACATGGTACCTGTTCATAAAACAAGAGAGGAAAGAAAGAAGGAAGGAAAACTCAAAAAGCTAATCACACTGAAAGGGAATATGAAAGTTTTTATGATTAACTCATGACTATTCCCAAAGGAACTTTTTTGATGGCATACGCCATCAAAAAAAAGATAATCATGTCTTTGTGGAATTTTAGAAATTTATGATAGAGCATTTAAGAAGAACTTTTGAAAAGAAAGTCAGTGCTTCCTGGTCCTTTCTGATGAAGCCAATAAAGGGAAGAGAATAGTTTTGAGCACTCAGGGGAATAATGACATAATGACCCTTGTTCTCTATTACCTCTACATTGTTCTCTTTTGTATCCAAATGAATTTTAAATGAATCTCTCCTCTGTAATATATTTGATTGATATAATATTCTTAATGGACATAGCTATGCAAATATATTTTACTTTTTTAAGACATGTAATATATATGTCTTTCAAAATTAAAAAAAGAATTAATTCACAAAAAGAACGTGCCAGAAACAGAACAGGTATTGACTTATTAACAATGAGGTGTTATATAAAAAAGCCCCCTCCCCACGTGGTAAATAGGAATATAGTGTAAATAAATGTGAAAGGAGGTGAACACTTTAAAATTAAATGCAAACCCTAAAGCTGAATACAACATTCATATATGGCTTATTATCTCACAGCAATATTATTTTCATAATGATATATGTGACATTTATACTTATTGGTCAGATGCTTCTGACTTGAAAGTTAAAAAAATGCAGAAAATGTAGTTTAGCCAATGCAAGGCATGTGTAGACAGATACATACACACATGCATACTATGCACACACATACACACACTAAGTAGAGCAAACATGTGACAGAGCAAACCTTAAACTAGCTTGGAGGGGGGTCCTGAAGTGATGACATAAGTCCAAATAGACATTACGGTGCTAAGGTTTAAGATAAAAATGAGAAGGTTGCAATAAAAACGCATGTGTCATTATGCAAAGGAGAGATGGGGGACCCCGGTCTTACAGCATATGCACTAATCAACTCAAAATGGATTAAAGATGTAAATGTAAGACTTGAAACTGTAAAAACTAGAAGAAAATGTAGGGGAAAGATCCCTGACACTGGTGTTTGCAATGGTTTTTTGAATATGGCACCGAAGCCCAGAAAACAAAAGCTAAAATAAACAAAAGCTAAAATGAACTATAGCCAATTAAGATGCTTCTGCACAGCAAAGAAGACAATCAACATGATATAAAGACAGCATATGTGTTGGGAGAAAATATTTGCAAATCATAGATCTGGTAGGGAGTTAATATTCAAAATAGTTAAGGGACTCAAACATCTTAATAGTAAATAAATAAATAAATAAATAAATAGATAAATAAACAACAATAACAACAAAAAACAAACAACTCGACTGAAAAATGGACAGAAGACTTGAATAGACATTTTTTTTCCCAAAGAAGACATACAAATGACCAATAGGTGTATAAAACTATGCTCAGCATCACTAGTCATCAGGAAAACGCAAATTAAACCCACAGTGAGATATCACCTCAAACCTGTTGGGATGACTATTACCAAAATGACAAAAGATAAGTGTAGTCTAAGTGTGGGTAAAAGCAAACCCTGTGCACTTTTGATGGGAATGTAAATTGTTGCAGGCATTATGGAAGAGTATGGGGCTTCCTCTAAAAACAGAGCTACCATGTGATCCAGCAATCCCACTCCTCAGTACACAAAGAAAATAAAAGCAATGCCTTGAATAATCTAAATGTCCTTGATGGATAAATGGGTAAAGAAATCATAATTATATCTATGTATCTATGCCTATATAATTTGCTTTAAAAATGAGGGAGATCTTGTGTTTTGCAATAGCATGGATGAATCTGGAGAATATTATCTTAAGTGAAATAAGCCAGACTTAGACAAATAATGTATGATCTCACTTACATGTGAAATCTAAAAAGGTCAAATCCATAGGGGTAGAGGTTAGAACAGAGGTTACCGGGGGCAGAGATATGGGGGAAATAGAGGGATCTTAGTCACAGGGTGCAAGGTTTCAGTTGTGTAAGGATGAATAAGTTCTAGAAATTGAATGTACGGCATGGTGGCTCTAGTTAATAGTTTCTGCATATTATACTGGAAATTTGTGAAGAGGTTGGATCTCAGGTGTTCTCACCACACCCCAAAAATGATAATAATGTGAGGAAATAGATATGTTCATCAGCTGGACTGTAATAATTATCTCACTGTGTATATGTATGCCACTCATCATGTTATACACCTTAACTATATACAGGTAAAAAAAATTAAAGAAGAATGGGGAGGTTTAGTTTCTCCCTTTCACATCATAAAATTGTACGAGTAATTTGTTGTCTACATTCAGCAGTCACTATAATTTTTATTGTTAATGCATTTATATTAAAAATAATATACACACAGTAAATATTCCAATAAGTTATGCAAATGAGTACATGATAAGAAGTGATGGTTGCAGCCCAGACCTCCCACTTCCCTGTATGACATGGGTCAGTATAAACAGTTCTGTGTTTCCTCTCAGAGGATTTGTATCCATTTACAGGAATATGTATGGATATATCTTTGCATACCCTGGCAGATGGGAAGATACTGTACACACTGTGGCATTTTTTTTAACTTAAACAATAACTCAGAGATGAATATGTTTCAGCATATTAACTAACTCACTCGCTCAGCATGAATTTATCATGTGCTCCCATGCTGGGTACCATGCAGGGGGCCGGGCCAGGGCAGGGGTATAACGCACTGGTGAGCAAAGGTAAATTTGGACCCAGCTTTCCTGGGGGTTGTGGTTTAGGGAAGAGGCAGGGAAACAGACAGCTGCAAATACATGTAAATTGTTCAGCATGATAAGGGCTACGAGGTTGGGGTTCTTGGTCGTGGACGCTTGGGAGGACTTGGATTCTGTGAGTATTTGGAGCGGCAGAGCCTGGCTGGTGGAAGGTGCCTCTTGTACAGATACTCTGCACATGGCGTTATTCTTACACACCACAAGGTGGCAAAAGTTCTCCAAGGAAAGTGTCTTTCCTTGCTAGGATGAAGTCGGAATGTATTTTTTGACTGTGCACATGTGGACATAAATAATTATACAGAAAAGTAAAATCTGTAAACATGTCATTCGTGCACAATGTCACTAATTGTATTTGGTGCTCTCCTATCCCACCTGTCGTGATGAAAGACTTGAAGTCATGATGCAGGAGAGATTTGTAGATTTTACAGAGGCTCTAAGATACAGCACTTTGACCGACATACTATCGTTTCTTCCTTTTCTTTCCAAGGTTCAGATACGAATCCTTGCATACGCCATCAAAAGGCAATGCTTTTGAAATTTACAAACAAAACACATTTTATATATTTAAGATGTACAACATGATGCTTTAATATGCATTGTGAAATGATTGTGACCATTAAGCTGATTAGCACATCCATCACTTCATGTAGTTACCATATTTTTGTGTAAGAGCACTTAGGTGATTTCAAGTGTACAATACAGTATTATTTACTACAGTCACCACATTGTAGGTTATACCCCCAGAACTTAATCTTAAAACTGATAGTTTGTACCCTTAGACCAACATTTCCCCATTTCTCCCACTGCCCAGCCCCAGCAACTACCATCCTACCCTCTTCTAGGAGTTTGACTTTTTTGACTTAACACATAGGTGAGTTCCTGCAGTATTTTTCTTTCTGCCTCAGAATCTTTCTATTCAGCAATGTGTCCTCCACGTTTGTTTTCACAATAGCAAGGTTTCCTTCCCTTTGATGGCTGAATAACGACTTAGTCCACGATGTTCCACAATCACCTCTGCCCCCATGCTCTTGGATGAAGTCTGCACAACTGGACTCCTTTTTCCCCGAGGCTGAGCGCTGCCCAAGGAAGCTCCTTGGTTCTGTGTGTAAATTTACATTTATGCCCCCACACTTGTGTCTCTCCTTATGGTCCCTGAAATAACTTGAATTAAAACAGGCACACAGCTTAAGTTCACCCATATACAGAACGGTTTCAATTTTGTAGAAAATGGGGAACCAATAGGATAGACCTTAAGATACTAGAGTGAAAATATGGTATAAGTTCTTGGAGAATCATCAGAGTAGCTGTGTGGAGGCAGGATGGAAAGCAGGAGGAACCAGTGGCCAGAAGTCCACTGATGGCACAAGAGTCTAAACATGAAAGGGTGACAGCCAGATGGAGCTGACGCTTTCAAGATAATGCATTGCAGCAGGTTCAGCAAGGGTTACAGAAACTGAAAACTGTTAAATCCGAGATAAACCTCTGGGAGAAAATCAGACAAGACCTGCTGTCTTCATGTGAATAGTCTATCTGGTGTGTGTGAAGTGGGGTACTGGATCAGCCTGCCAGCAGCATCCCTCTTAGTTGGGGGCGTGAAAGCAAATGTAGTTCCATTTTTAAATTTTTCATATTTTATTACAACTTGTTATTGCAACGATGAAAGCAATCTCCAAGGAAGATTTTGTTTTCCTTTATCTGGAGTGTCTGCAGACAGAGGGCCTAATTTCAATCCCCAGTTCCGGCTCCTGCCATCTGGGTGCCTCAGGTAAGTGATCTAAGCTTCCTAAACCAGTCTCCTACCTGTACATGGAGATAGTGGTAGATATGGGATTCCAGGGAGGATAAATGAGATTAAGAATGATTATTACCACGCCTGCCTCAAGTTAGGGCTTTCTGGATTTAATTTGTGCGGGAGCCAATCAGGGGAATAAAAGACAGAATGTGCTAAGAACTTTAACAAAAGAGAGCAGGTTTTGAAACAAGTCTTCTCTCCAATAAACTTTAAGGGTTTTGAGGAAAAGGACTCATGTATTAAATGGACTCAATGTATTATAATTCATTCATTCATGAGTTAATTTTTGCATACTTCCAAGTCTGCATTTATGGTTTTCTTGTTAAGAAAAAATTTTTTTTTGTATCAGTGAGGGTCTTACCAGGAGACAGAAACCCCAGCAATTATATTGACAGAGAAAATTTAAGTGAAAAGAATTGCTATTTGAATGGCTGAAGCACTGAAAAGACCAAGAGGAAAACTTGAGTATGAAAGAAGTAGCAACTTTAGGAAGCAGCTACAGCATGTAGGGCTGGGGCAAAAAAAGGGGAAAAAGTTGAGATTATTAAAACTTAAAATATTTGAAGAGCCTGAAAAGCTAACACACCTACCTCAGAGAAACTGTAGCTCTTCAGGGAAGTTCAGGGGCCCTCCCCTCCTCACCTACCACATGATCTTGAGTCCCATATATTTGAGGTGTGTGTCTTTGAGGTGCTGTAACAAGGTGTTGGAAAGACTGCAAGCTGGCATCAAATGCTACTGCAGGAACAACATTGCTATATTGGGGTGAAGAAGCATCTCTAGGGTGACACTCATGGAACAGAAAGTGAAAGCAGAAAGGAGCAAGTCTGTTCCTCCTCTCCAGGCCTCCAGCCTCCCTCTGCCTAGCGGTTTGCAATGTCCCAGTCAAAGTATCCTGAAGCGCAGTATGCGAGTGGGCTTGAAGCTGAGAAGCAACAGCTTACTAGTCAATCAGTGTTTACGATGTCTCAGCACAAATTAATCTCTCTTCCTTTGTACAAACCTTGCCAGACCATTACACTATTTTATTTCCCTTATAAATCTGATGCTGACTCTCTCACTTTCCTCTCACTGTACGTTTTACATAAATCTATAATTACATCTCTCACACATTTCCTGTGCTTATTTCATGACGGGTTCTCAGAGCGCAGATTAGGGAACTTGCTGCGGGGGGTGGGGTGGTCTTGACACTTTCATGGAGTCCATACGCTCAGTATTTTCATCAGAACCCGTGATTTTACAGATACTGGCTGTATATTTTACATTGAAGTTAACTTGAAGAATACTATTTGGGTTTTGTTATAGTGTCAGAAAAGAGTATCACAATTGTCTGGAGACGATTTAAATATTCTCCTCTTTTCTAATTGCCTGTGTGTTTAAGGCTGAATTTTCTTCATATGCTTCAACCCAAACAACCCAAACAATGTATCTTGAGACAGTTGACCCTTGAACAGCAGGTGTTCAAACTGCGTGGGTCCATCTCTATGTGAATTGTTTTCAATAGTAAATACTACAGTCCAGTCCCCTGTTTGAATCCACAACGCGAAACTGCAGATACAAAGGCGCCGTGTATATGGAGGGCTGACTATAAATTACATGTGGATTTTTGACTCCATGGAGGGTGGGTGTCCATAACATCTGCGTTGTCCTAAGATAAACTGTACACTGAATTGAGAACATATATATGAATTCAGCTGTCTTGTTAAAGCCAGACATTTATAAATATAATATAATTATAATATAATATAATTATAATATAAAATAATTAAAAATATAGAACTCTGCTCACCATATTTTTCTTGGTATGGGAATATAGTTATCTGTATTTATTAATCTATTTTATGTTAACATGCAATGGGTATATTCTTTATTTTAAATGAATTAATAAAAACATTTCTTATTTTTATATCTGAATGAAATGGTAAATATTGATTGATAAAACCTACATAAACAACATCTCTTTGGGGTCTTCAGTAATTTTTTTAAGAGTGTAGGGTGGCTTAGGTCAAAAGTTTTCAGAATCACAGTTTTAGCTGATGGTTGAATAGGTTGCACATGCTTAAACTACACCACCATTCCTGCCTCCCCAAGCTTTAGACTCCTTCCTTTACAGTGTGTAAAGGACAGTCTTGCATCTCAGCTGTATTGACTGTGGACTTCTGTTGCTATTATTTCATGGTTTATCTATCTTTGTTCAGCTTCCTTAGTCTGCCTTCCTGGCAAACTTCCCAGACCTTGCAGCGAAAATTTGCACAGTCCCACGGCACCTCAGGTGTGTGCACATGCCCTCCCAGGGAAGCCCTTGTGCTCTCCACCTGGACCTAGAAGCAGAGAGAGATGTGGTGTGGTTTATCATTATCACTATCATTATCCCTTGTGGGCTGCGAATAATTCCTGAGTGTCTCTTGTGTGGGTTATTCCCATCTGCTGAATTCTCTTTTATCACAAATGCATGAATGAAACTCAAAGCCAAGGACTTTACAGGTTAATTGGACCAATTATATTCATGATGAATGATCTGTCTCTACTTCATTCCAGAAAGGTAACTAAGCATTATAACTGGTCACTTGGCACCAGAGTAGCTCACGGAGATCTTTGCTTTTAGCAGCATATCCCAGCGGCCTGCTCAGGTTTTATGTTTTCTCCCAGTATTGTTGCCTTTGGAAATAGGATTTTTGTGGTTTGAAAGAAGGCACTTTTTATTCTAAGGTACTGTGCAAAAATCTGAACTTGAGTTGAAATTCAAATGAAGTAACTGTTCATCTTCATGAGGTAAGTACTACGTTAATAATTAACCTGGTGTAAAAGGTCAATAAATCACCATATGGACAAAAACAAAACATGTTTTAGTATAACCCAACCATAACATATTTCTACTTCATGAAATACAATAAGGTTTTCTCTCCTGTGATTATTTTTGATGGAGAAAGCTGAAATGTCTCCGAATGTCTTTTGTTCCATTCTTATCCTCCTTTTCAGTGAAACAGACAATTCGATGTGTACTTGATAGATGTTTTCAGTCTCACAAACCCTCTGTAGTTACGTGTAGCTCTCTGCGTGGCCCCGTTTCCCCTCCTGTTATCTTGCCGCAAACTCATTTGTTCCCAGAGTGCGGAAATATTTGTATGGGTGAATATTTTCATGACTTTGAAATATTTCTTTTTCTATGTGAAGAAATGAGTGGGACAGGGCTCTTTAAGAGAAGGAGTACAATTTTATCTCCACTCATCTGTATCTATTTATCTCTATGTCTCTATTGGCATTTATTTAAGTATCTGTATCTATTTCAGTATATAATATATCCCTGTAGTTGTATTTCTGTCTATATAGGTCACTTTTTTAACACCTCAGATCTGCATATAAAATATAGATATGGATAGATTTTATATATAGCTATGTCCTTGGGGTCATACTGTACTATTATACTTCATATATAACTCAAGAAGTATCTGATTAAAGTATTGAACAGAATGACACAGACGGCAAGTGCTTCAAGCCTGGAGAGAATTGAGAGATCACTAAGACATCAGCTCCTTTTGGATGAGCACTCCTAGAAGCATCTCCATCTTACAAAGTTCTCCTGATGAAGGGAGATGTTTCAGAGATGAAGAGGAGAGATATTCTGTGGGGAGATCTCTGAGTGTCTCTTGAATCTAACAAGGCATGCAGCCAGCTTTAAATCTGTGAATGAATGACAAGTCAAGGTATCTCAAGAAAACTCTGGTTTTTGGTGTCTACATATATAAGACTACTATTCAATATATTAGCTTATTCATTACACTGTAATCATTCTCTGTACAAGGATCTTTGGGAGAAATGATTTTGAAGTTGGTAGCAAGAACAGCAACCTTTTGGTTGATTTGCTTGTCTTTTGGATGCTACTAACTGTGTATATGGGCTGCTCGAAAGTTTTGGGTCAGATTCGTGGCTTGCCCAGAGCAGTGGGCAGGACCTGATGGTGTGTAAGTAAGTTTTATCCTTGCCTCCACGCTATGTCTGGAGCTTGTTTCTCTTTTTCCATTTTTAAAATTTGTGCCATTTATCGTGCCCTGTGTCTAGCATTAAGATATCTTCAACCCATTTTTATTTGTAAAAGCATTGATAGAGATGCCATATATGTAGACATTCACATGTATGTCTATTTCATGTTTTAATACCTGTAGAGGAAAATGAGAGAGATTAGGGAAGAAATATATTTTGCAGTTTACATTCCCAATTGCAGTTCTGCAAGTGAGCTCAGCGTTTTCCCAGCTTGCACAAAAGCCATGCATTAAAGAATACAGTTGTAAAGTATATAGAACTGAATGATAGGTTACAGAGATGAAGAAATCATGAAGTTATACAGAATGCAACATGTAGTTTTAACTTCCAGTTTTCAAAGTGCAAAATCACATTGGTGATCTCATGTAAGTCTCACTGAACTAAGCAAGGTAGGTGAGGAAATAAAGTTTTAGAGGTTATAATTTTATTTAAAATTGACAGCAGCTGACTCAGATGAGAACCCGGGTCTATTGACTCCTGATCTTAAGCTGCCTCTAAGAATGTGCTGCATGAAAAAAGATCTTAGCCCCTGACAGCCTTGAAAGTCTAAGGTTTTGAAACGTTACTTATTCCAGTCTTCTTTTGCTTATTACGAATCATTTCTACTTTGATAATAAATGTAGCATTGGCATTTATTTTAAAGCTAAAAGTTGTAGATTCCATCCATCCATCAAACAGATAAGTTCCAAGAGAGCAATCCTTTATTTTTCTAGCTTACTTTTAAGTCTATCACTTAAAAAGAATATTTTCTTTCTCCCCAAGCATAAGAGATTTTGAAAGCCTTGGATCTAATAGCAGAAATGTTATATTCAAAACCCTGACAATTGTAATTTACTCCTTTTTGGATTGTGCTGGGTGGCTGGACGGTCCCTGTGGGTTGTGACATAGACAAGCAGAGATGGTGCTTCCTTCCTCCATTGCAGGCAGCAGTCCAGTCTCCTGCTTCTAATTTTGAAGGAAAGAAGATGGTTAGAGGTTGAATTCCATACATCCTGTATTAACAAACTGCCATAAACTTGGTGGCTTAAAGCAACAAAAATGTATTCCCTCACAGTTCTGGAAGTCAGAACTCAGTATCAGGGGCTAAAACCAAGGTGTTGGCAGGATCACACTCTACCCAGAGGCTCTACAGGAGAACCCTTCTCTTCCCTCTCAAGCTTTCTGTGGGGGCTGGCATTCCTCATGGTTGAGTCACCAAATCTCTGCGTCTGTGGTCATACTGCTTCCTTCTCTGGCGTCTGAAGTCAGAACTCCCTCTCCCTCCTGCTTACAGGGACATTTACAGTTGTATTCAGGGCTCACCCTGATAATATTCTTTTCTGAAAACTCTTATTTTTTAACTTAATAACTCTCTCCATTAAGTAACAGCCCTAGGTTCCAGGAATTAGGAAAATATGGACTTGAAAAAATACATGCACCCCAGTGTTCACAGCAGCATTGTTTAGCCATGGTGTGGAAACACCCTAAGTGCCCATCAACAGATGAATCGATAAAGATGTATACACATGCTCACGTGTGCGCATGCTCACACACACACACACACACACACACACACACACACACAATGGACTACTACTCAACCATAAAAAAGAATGAAATTCTGCCATTTGTGGCAATGTAGATGGACCTAGAGAATATTATGCTTAGTGAACTAACTCAGACAGAGACATTCAAATACTGTATGAGATCACTTATATGTGGAATTTAAAAAATAATACAAGTGAATATATATGCAAAACAGAAATAGACTCACAGGTACAGGAAACAAGCTGGTGGTTACCAACAGGGAAAAGGAAGGAGGAGGGGCAAATTAGGGTTATGAGACTGAGATACAAATTACTACGTATAAAATAGATTATCAACAAGGATATATTATACAGCACAGAGAATTATAGCAAATGTCTTGTCATAACTTTAGATAGAGTACAAACTGTAAAAATACTGAATCACTATGTTGTACATCTTAAATTAATATAACTTTGTAAATCAACTGTACTTCAATTTAAAAAAAGAACTTGAATATCTTTATGGATCATATACAGCCTACCATATTCCCCTAAATCATTCAGTTTGGCCAGTTTATTTTATTTTATTTTATTTTATTTTAAACCTCTGATTCTATCAGCAATTCAACCACATTTTGAACACAATTATCCATGGATTAATATTTTTGCTTCCTTTCAGCATACATTTGAGTGTCATACTGGTGACTATGGTCTCAAATTCCTATAATATAAGAAACTCTATTCTCAAGTTACACATTTTTTTTGACTTTATGTATAGCTGTCTTCTTGACTTTGTGGAGAAAATATTGAATAAAATATAAGTGTTGTCTTCAAGAAAATTATAGTAAATGCACTTCGAAGGATATTCCAGAATATGGTTAGAATAATAAAAGTATGTTTCTCCATGTAATTCTCTAGTAAAGACAAAAGATTCAAGGATGTGAAGAGAAAACAAAGTCCCTTTTTCCTATCTTCCACATGGTCCCTAATCACCCTAAGTGCAAACAGAAGAGAAGATGAACAAGTCACCATCTCTCAAAAGGAGGACAATTAGATTAAAAATACATGTTTGACACATACTATGTTCTGTGCATAATGACTATATCTTTCAAGACAGCATAGAATAATCCTCAGTTATCTGACAAAAATGACACCCAGCTCAGTATAAACATGTCCTATAATGAACAATGTGTCTGCACATCAGTTGAGTTCTTCAGTGATCTACAATGACAGATGATGGGGAGCTGACATCGCTGTATCTTAAATCATGATTTGTTGACTAATCTTTTCACAGGAAGGAACCAAAGAGACCCAAAATCAGCGGACGAGAGAAACTTCACCACAGTGAAGGAGTTCATGCTTTTAGGGTTCACGACAGATCTCTGGTTACAGAGAGCTCTCTTTGGCATTTTCCTCATCATTTACATCTTCAGTCTCTTAGGGAATATCATCCTGATTTCTCTGATCTGTGCGGATTCTGAGCTCCATATGCCCATGTATTTATTCATTGGAAACTTTCATTCCTGGATCTCTGGTATGCTTTCGTCTATGCCCCCAAAATCCTGATAACCTGCATTTCTGATGACAAAAGCATCTCCTTTGCTGGCTGTGCAGCTCAGTTCTTCTTCTCAGCTGGTCTCACCTACAGTGAGTGTCATCTGTTGGTCGCCATGGCTTATGACCACTTTGTGGCCATCTCCAACCCCTCGCTTTATTCCCAGGTGATGTCCCCATGGTTATGTGCCAGTCTCATTGTAGCTTCATACTTTTGTGGCTTTCTGAACTCAGCCATCATCACCAGTGAAACATTTGCCCTGAGCTTCAGTGGGGACAACCTCATTGATGATTTTTTCTGTGATTTGCCTCCACTTGTCAAGTTGGCTAGTGATGTGGAGGAGAGTGACCAGGTGGTGCTCTATTTTATGCTTGCCTCCAATGTCATCACTCCCTCTGTGCTTATCCTGGCCTGCTATCTCTTCATCATTGCTGCCATCCTGAAGATCCGCCCCACCAAAGGCCACCTCAAGGCCTTCTCCACCTGTGGCTCTCACTTGACAGCTGTCACCTTGTACTATGGTTCCATTCTCTTCATTCACTCCCGGCCAAGTACTAGCTATGCCCTGGAAAGGGATAAAGTGGTGTTGGTGTTCTACATGGTGGTGATTCCCATGTTGAATCCCTTGATCTGCAGCTTAAGAATAAAGATGTTAAAGATGCCCTGAGGAAAACGATAGATAGAGCCGAGTTTCTCAAACAAAGGCTTTGGTAAACAAAGGATGTATTATTATTATTATTATTGTTGTTGTTGTTGTTGTTGTTGTTGTTGTTGTTATTGTTGTTGTTGTTGTTGTTGTTGTTGTTGTTGCTGCTGCTGCTGCTGTTGTTATTATTATTATTATTTTTTTAGGATAGTCTTTATGTCATTGATAAGAGCCTGTGGTCTCAGAAATAAATAAAATAAGCAACTGCTGGAAAACTGCTATGCATGCTAGATGGGAACAGTCTGTAGTACTACTGGGATTCTGGGAAAGTTGTAAGTGTAAGTTGTAAGTGTAAGTTGAAAGTGTTTTTTTTTCCAGTTTTTAATATTACTTGACAGTTTGTAAGCTGCTTGTAAGTATATAATATTTCAATCTCTTATATGGAATACTGATTCGAGTTATGGACTCACTGTCATGTTTAGGTGGATGAAATGGCTTGCTTCTAGTCAAGCAACTCATGGGTGAGGAGACAAGAAGCAAGCCCAGGGATTCTGGCTCCAGAGGCACATAGTTATTTGTTAGGAGGGAGAGGTACTTATGAGGTCATAAGTGAACTACCTACTGTAAAACGCCCTGCAAAATACATTTATATTTCTTTTCTTATCTTCACACTTTTGCTTGCTATGATACAAAGATTTCCTTGACAATGTATGTAGGAAAGAACAAACATCTTTATTTAGAGTCACTGAAGGATTCCAATAAAAGAATATTTTCACCAAGAATTAAAAGAACCAAGGACAAAAGAACTGCTGCATGAAGCAGACAGAAATGGACATATAGATAGAGATAGATGAGCAGAGAGACAGACTTCAAAAAGCTTTACATCGAAGAGAGAATTCAGAGTGAAACTCTGAGCTAAACCAATCATTGACACAAGGTCATATGAATGTTCGGATTTCTTTGTTCGGTTTATGTATGACTTAATGAAAAATGAAAGGATGCTTTATTTTGATGGATCACATTTCCTAATTCAAGTAGTCTTTATACTTACAGAACATGGAGTTTACCAAAATAAACAAGCCCTGGTGCTGATAAGCGGTACATCATTTTGCTAAGGCTGCTGTAACAAAACGCCGCAGGCTGGTGTCGTAAACAGAGGAACTGTACTCCTCACGGTTCTGGTGGCTAAAAGGCCAGGATGAGGGGCCGTCAGGGCCGATCTGTTTTGACGCCTCTCCCCGCTGCACACACACGGTCAGCTTCTGGCTTCATCCTCACGGGGTCTGTTTTCTGTACACAAGCATCCCTGGTATTTCTCCGTGTGTCCAAGTTTCCGATCTTTGTTTTTGTAAAGACACCACTGAGATGGGACTAGGGCTCCTCCTAACCACCTCATTTTAAGCCAGTTACCTTTGTGACGGCTCTGTCCCCAGATGCAGCCACCTCCCAGGCCACTGGAGGGTAGGGCTTTGACATGAGGATTTTGGAGGGTTACAACGGAGGCTGTAGCACCAAGGATTGATAGGGGGTTTCCTGAAAAGCAAGACAGGGCAGCATGGCCTGGACAGACAGAGGCGCATATGAAGGGAAAACCTTATAGCTCCCCAGATAATTCCTGGAAAAGCCTAATTGGCACAATTTGGGGTTCCTATTATCAGATACATGTGACCACATATACGATTACACTGTGACTTACGTCCATGTTGCGAGTCCACTTCTAAAGAAATGCTCCTCATTTCATCATATCCTAATGACTAGATTACTCCCATAATCCAAATGAACTTTAATTGTGTCTCTGGAGACTGAGGTGTCTGGTTCTGGGCTATTCTGTGGGAGGGGTCCCCAAGGGCTGCTGAGGAAATACATCTATTGGGTCCAACAGAACAGGCCAAGGCATCAGAGGAGGGGGTAGAGGGTATCGCTTCCCGGAGTGTCCTTCCTGACCAAGGTAAGCAGCTGGCCTCAGGGGCAACTAAGTGGTTTGGCTTCTCTGTGATCTGAGTTGTGACCTCAGACATGACCCGGGGCGTCCACTTGAAGGAAGGTTTGTCCTGAGCAGTTGGAGCTCGGATAGAAGTAGATGATACTTCGGGGAAAACCTGCCTCAAATGATAAAAGTAATTACCCATTAATTAACTTAAGAAATATTAATTAAGTGCCAATTGGATGTTAGGAACAGTTTTCTACTTTGGGATTCAGCAGTCAACAAAAAGCAAAGAAATCTTTTTGGTCCGTGGTTAATGCATTCTAGTGGGGAAAAATATACAACTTAATAAACTAGAGTTAGAAGATGACTGTAAGTCTTGGGGAAAACAGAGCCGGGTCTGAGCAGAATAATAAAGATGGGGATGGTTGGTCAGAAGAGGATATGGACTTTAAAAGAGAGTGGTAAGAATGGGCAGAAATGTCAGAAAATGACATTTGATTGGGACTTACGAGAGACGAGAGTGTGAGCCTGGCAAATATCTGGGGAAGAGTGTCTCAAGGGAAGACAGTTCAAGTATTTTGATGCTGGGGCAGGGCTGCTGCTTTTGAGAAATAGAAAGCAAGGCTGGAAGAGAGTGAAGGATGGGGGAGTCTTCGGAGATAAGAACTTGTAGGTAATAGAGGGTTTACTCATAGAGGAACTTGAGGCCACTGTATGGAATTTAACTTAGAATAAGTTGATAGATTTGTAGGGTTGTTTTAAGAGCAGGAGTGAAATGACTTACTTTCAGTTTGTGTGTTCGTAAAGGACCTCATGGACTACTGTACTATATATAAAGTCCATAGAGACGTACACGCATGCATTACACACACCACACATCCCTACAGACAGACAGACTTAAGCCAAGCATGCCAAATAAAAATCCCTACATGACGTGAAGCAAACCAGACCCTTCAATAACCCAAGGACGCCCGGTCGACTAGAGATCCTTGGGGCCACAGGAGGACAGGTAAGCCGCATAGGCACACGGAGCACAATCCCAAGGCCCGAGGGGAGCGAGTGGGCCGCGAACCCCAGGGGACACTAGGGAATCCCCATGAGCCGCGGGGAACCGAGAGGCCCGCGACGGCTGGTCGACCTCGGGGAGCGGGGGGGGGGGATACGCTCGGCGATGCACAGGTGGAGACGACAGGGCTGCGACGGCTGGTCGTCCTCGGTAGGGGGATCCACTCGGAGATCCACCAGGGCCGAGGGGGCCGCGTAGCCCGCAGGACACAATGGGATCCAACGTGGCCGCGGGAGCGACTGGGACACGAACCACATGGGACACTCAGGGATCCCCCTCAGGGCCCGCTGGAGCCGTGTGGAGCCTCTGCTTCTGGTCGACCGCACGGCGACCCGGAAAAAGAAGGGGAAGCCGGCCTGCCTAGGGGCCGCGACCACCCACAGAGGCCCGTGCGCCGGTGGGTCGCCTCGGGCCGGCGAGGTTTCACAACGGGGCGCAGCCGGCACCGACACGGCGCGTGCCGGCTCGGACACCCCACAGGCGCCCGGGGGTTCCCGCTTCCCGCAGGGACGCGTTGGGGGCGCGCCGGACACGCGGCCACCGAACCGTCCGACGGGCCGCCGGGCGAGGCCCCACCCGACGCCCGCGGCGGCGGCGAGCCACGTGGCGCGGTGCCCCGGCCCCGGGGAGGCGGAGTCTGGGGGACGACGAGGGACGGACCCCCCCGAGTCCCCACGGGCCCGACCGCCCCGACCCCAAGGCGGACGGGCGACGCCCCCCTAAGGGTCTTTAAACCTCCGCGCCGGGACGCGCTAGGTACCTGGAGAGGGCGAGGCGGGCGAGTCGTGGACGGCAGGACCCCCCAGCACCAACCGTCGGCCACCGCCCCGACGCCGACCGCCACACTCCGGCCAACGACACGGGGCCACACCGGGCACCGGCCGGCCCCCGCCCCACCACCGGGTCCCACACCGCCAACGCGTGCCGGCGGCAACCTTACCCCGTTCCCCCCGCGTCCAGACAGACCGCCCGCCCTCCTTCCCACCTCCACCTCCAAACCCAAAGGCCCTGCAGGGCCACCAACCCGCACCCGCGTTCCGGGGTTCCCCTTCTCGCCACGGGGGACGAGGGGGGCCCACGATGCGACGCGGAGCACAACGGGCGGGGCGCCTTGGGCGTGGGGGGCGGGAAGCGAGAGGCGAGAGGCGTGAGCCGGCCGGCAGGCCCGGCCGGGGAAAAGAGGCCCGAAGCTCGCTCGGGTGGGGGGGAAGCCGAGAGGCACGTGGCAAGGCGGGGCGGCGGGATCGGAGGAGCAGAGGGCCGACGACGACCCGTGGGGACCGGCCCAGGGCGGCGAGCAGCCGGAGGCGGCCGCGGCCGCGAGGAGCGGCCGGCGCCGGAAAGACGAGGGCGCGGCGTGCGGAGGGGGACTGGCACAGCCCACAGAGCCCTCGGACCCTCCTCTCGGCAAGTGGCGGGGAGGCCGGGCGGGGAGAGAGAGAGAGAGACACGGTCGCCGGAGGCGCCGCGGGCAGACGCGGCGTCGCCTCGGGACAGGAGGCCGTCCGGCCGAGACCACGGGTGGGGGGGCACGCGGTGCGCAGGAGGAGGAGGGGGCGGGCGGGGGGAGACGGGCGGGGAAGGGAGGCGAACGAGAGCCGCCCCACAAGCCGTCCCTTGCACGCCAACCCGCCACTGTTTCCCTCTCCCCTCCCCTCCGGGACGACCGCCGGCCCGGCCCGGTCCGGACCGGCCAGGCCACCCGCCCGCCCGGGCAGGCGGGGCAGGCCCGCCCGCGGCACACCTCCGGCCGCCCTCTCCTCCCTCTCCCGTCCGTCCGTCCGACCGTCCCGCGCCGCACGGGTGGGAAAAGCGAGCGAGCGAGCGAGCGGGCGGGGCGGGCGAAGGCGCTGGCCAGGCGCCCTCGCTTCGCTTCGCGACGCTCTGCTGCGCACGCGCGTTAATGATCCTTCCGCAGGCTCACCTAACGGAAACCTTGTTACGACTTTGACTTCCTCCCGGTAGTCAAGTTCGACCGTCTTCTCGGCGCTCCGCCAGGGCCGTGGGCCCACCCCGGCGGGGCCGATCCGAGGGCCTCCCAAGGGCAGGGACTTCATCAACGCAAGCTTATGACCCGCACTTCCTGGGAATTCCTCGTTCCTGGGGAAGAGTTGCAATCCCCGATCCCCATCACGAATGGGGTTCAACGGGCTACCCGCGCCTGCCGGCGTAGGGTAGGCGCACGCTGAGCCAGTCAGTGTAGCGCGCGTGCAGCCCCGGACACCTAAGGGCATCACAGACCTGTTGTTGCTCAAGCTCGCCTGGCTGAACGCCACTTGTCCCCCTGAGAAGTTGGGGGACGCCGACCGCTCGGGGGTCGCGTAACGAGTTAGCATGCCAGAGTCTCGCTCGTTGTCGGAATTAACCGGACAAATCGCTCCACCGACTAAGAAGGGCCATGCACCGCCACCCACGGACTCGAGAAAGAGCCAGCAGTCTGTCAATCCTGTCCGTGTCCGGGCCGGGCGAGGGTTCCCGTGTTGAGTCCCATTAAGCCGCAGGCTCCACTCCTGCCGGTGCCCTTCCGTCAATTCCTTCAAGTGTCAGCTTTGCAACCATACTCCCCCCGCAACCCAAAGGCTTTGGTTTCCCGGAAGCTGCCCGGCGGGTCATGGGACTAACGCCGCCGCCTCGCCAGCCGGCATCGTTTATGGTCGGAACCACGACGGTATCCGACCGTCTTCGAACCTCCGGACTTTCGTTCTTGATTAACGGAAACATTCTTGGCAAATGCTTTCGCTCTGGTCCGTCTTGCGCCGGTCCAAGAATTTCACCTCTAGCGGCGCAATACGAATGCCCCCGGCCGTCCCTCTTAATCACGGCCTCAGTTCCGGAAACCAACAGAATAGAACCGCGGTCCTAGTCCATTCTTCCTAGCTGCGGTATCCAGGCGGCTCGGGCCTGCTTTGAACACGCTCATTGTTTCCAAGTAAACGCTACGGGCCCCGCGGGACACTCGCCTAAGAGCATCGAGGGGGCGCCGGGAGGCGAGGGGCGGGGACGGCCGGCGGCTCGCCTCGCGGCGGAACGCCCGCCCGCCCGCCCGCTCGCTCCCAAGAGCCAACTCCGAGCTTTCCAGCCGCAGCAACTTTCGTATACGCTCTTGGAGCTGGAATTACCGCGGCTGCTGGCACCAGACTTGCCCTCCAACGGATGCTCGCCAAAGGATTTCCAGTGGACTCATTCCAATTACAGGGCCTCGAAAGAGTCCTGTAGGGTTTGCCGTCACTACCTCCCCGGGTCGGGAGTGGGTAATTGGCGCGCCTGCTGCCTTCCTTGGATGTGGTAGCCGTTTCTCAGGCTCCCTCTCCGGAATCGAACCCTGATTCCCCGTCACCCGTGGTCACCATGGTAGGCACGGCGACTACCATCCAAAGTTGATAGGGCAGACGTTCCAATGGTTCGTCGCCGCCGCCACGGGGGGCGTGCGATCGATCGATCGATCGGCCCGAGGTTCTCTAGAGTCACCAAAGCCGCCGGCGCCCGCCCCCCACCCCCGTCCGGGGCCGGGGGGAGGCTGACCGGGTTGGTTTTGATCTGATAAATGCACGCATCCCCCCCGCGAAGGGGGTCAGCGCCCGTCGGCATGTATTAGCTCTAGAATTACCACAGTTAGCCAAGTAGGAGAGGAGCGAGCGACCGAAGGAACCATAACTGATTGAATGAGCCATTCGCAGTTTCACTGTACCGGCCCGTGCGTACTTAGGCATGCACGGCTTCGTCTTCGAGACAAGCATATGCTCCTTACTGGCAGGATCAACCAGGTAGGCGAGGTAGGCGAGACCGCGCGCGCGCACACGCGCGCGCACGCCCCGGGGTGGGGGAGCGCGCGGCGCGGCGGGGCGGAAACGGGACCGTCCGTGCCGGACGCGGGGTGCGCGAGACGCCAGCGGGGGCGCGGGGCGCGGCGCGAGGGGAGGTGGCGGAGGACGGAGCCGGCCCCGAAGGCCCCCCGAGCCGCCACCGCGGCGAGGGGGCCGACCGCCACGGGCCCGGGGACGCAGACAGCGCAAGGCCGCCGGCGCGGAGGGAAGCGTAACGCGCCGTGGCGCGGCCCCAAGGGACGGGCGGACGGGGGAGAGGACGGACGGACGGAGAGAGAACAGGACGAGCGAGGAAGCAGCGGCCTGGAAGCCGGCAAGCAGGAGAGGAGGGCCGTGGAGCCACCGCCAGGGGCCCGCGCCAGCAACGCAGACGCGAGTCGGCCGCCGGGGTGCGACACGGGGTCTCAGCGCCACAGGCCCTCCGGCACGGGGGCGGCCCCGCGGCACCCAAGGCGCCGACTGGCTCTCTCCTCGGCACCCCACGGCACCCTCACGGGGGCTCAGGGCCACCCTCGCCCGACACCGCAGAGCCTCAGAACGGCCCACCGCAAGGCTCTCCCGCCGCACGGGCCGGCGCTGCCCTGCCCCGACGCACACCCAAACGTTCGTGCCGTGCCGTGCTGAAGCACCCCGCCTACCCCGGCGGGTCCGACGACGCTTCACCCGGGGCCACCTCCAGCGGAGGGACAGCACCCACACACGGTGAGGCCACGTTCTGGTCCAGGGCGCGGGGTCGGCGGGGGAAGGCTCGGCGCGGGTGGCCATCGGTCCGGGCAGGGGAGGGCCGCCGACGACGGGGAGGGGCCGCTCGCGCGCAAGAGCGACGGACGCAGCAGGGGTGGGAGGTGTGGGCGGGCACCAGCCCAGGGAAGAGGAAATCCCGAGACACGACCGGGCCGCCGGGGAAACAACCGCAGGATCCCACCGCCCCCACACGTGGGGGCGGCCCCACGACGCCCAGGACGCCGGCCGGCCTCCGCCAACCCTCGGCGGTTCGTCCCACACCCCGGCCCCGCCGCCGGGACTCGCGCGCAGCAGGCTAACCCCCAACTCGAGAGGATAGCCCCTTCCGCTCGCTCACTCGTCCGTCTGTCTCGTCTGTCCGTCCACCACGCCACATCATCCAGCTTCGTCTGGCTCGCCCCCAGGCCTCGCGGCCCGGGGAAACGCTCCCGAGCGAGGCGGCCCGACCCGTAGCCCACGCATCGCCACCGGTGGCTGCGCCTCGGGACCAGAACAGGTGGGGTGGCTCCTCGCGGCGGGGAGACGGGGGGGGCACAGAGTCGGGGTGGACCGCCTTCCCCCTCCCCCACGGCACGCGCCGGTGAGGCAAAGGCCGCGCGCACACACGGCCCCGCGCCAGACGCCGGGCCCGTCCCGGCAGAACCCTCCCCCGACTCGGAGGGGGGAGGCGCGCGCCACAGCAGGCAGAGAGCAGCACACGGCCCCACCGCGGGGCCCGCGCAACCCACACGCCAAAGCGACGGGGCCCTGCCCACACGCTGTGGCAGTCACCCCCGTGGTGACTGCACGCTCTGGATGGAGGAGCGGCGGCTGGGGGTTGTCCGGTACCCCAAGGCTCCCCTCTCAGATCGCTAGAGAAGGCTTCCTCTCACCGAGGGCACATCGCCCCCTACCCAGCGTGCCCCCTTCAGGCCTACGGCAGTCCGCCAAGGTGGACGCCAGCGCTCGGCTGGGCGGGAGGGGTCTGCGGGAGGGGTAAGCGGTGGGCCGAAAAGCGAGCGTTCGCGGTCGGGACCGGGGAAAGCCCGTGCCGCCTCGCGAGGAGGCGCACCCAAGACCGCGTGGGGACGAGACACACGCGCGCCCACAACGGCCCATCACCCGGCCCCACCACGTTCGCTCCCACGCCCGGGCGCGAACCCCGCAGAGGGGGACCCACCCGGCGTGCGCCCGGCCACATCAGTCCCCCACGGTACAGGGTGAGGGCGACGATCAGGAGGCGGCCCGGGCCCCACCGCGGGTGGGGAGCGGCCACGCCTCGCTTACCATCTCGACCCCTCCGCGCTCCTCAAGAGTCGCTCGGGACACACGACCACCACAGGGGTTACCCGAGAGGACTCGCTGGGGACCGGGAGCGATGCCACCGCTCGGCCTCGGGCACCTGAGGGACAACCTGGAGCGCTCCAGGGGCACCACAGAGGGCCAAGGCGAGACACACGCTCACACCCCGACCAGGGGATAACGTGGCGTGGCGGCGGGGCAGCCCTCCCCCACTGCGGGGGAGGGCCCCTCGCGAGACAAGACGCCGAGCAGGCCAGGAGGCGAGAGTGTCTGCCGCGTCACAAGACCCCGGCCCCGCCAACACCACAAGGCACGGGAGACCGAGGTCGGGCCGGAGTCCGCACCCCTTCCTTGCCCCGCCACCCACGGGCGGCGGAGGAGAGGCGAGGGGCCCGCAGGCAGAGCGAGAAGAAAGGCCACGTTTACCATGAACGTCCCGTCCCTCGTCTGGCGCGGCTTAGGCCCGGCCCGGGAGAGCATGACACCACCGCATCAGTCAGGTGAGCGAGCGAGCGAGCCATGGGGCAGGGAAGCCCCAGAGGGGAGGGCGCGGCGAGGACAACCACCAGAGGGGGCCTGCTTCAGCCTCACCAGGCGCCACCCACTCCTCGGTCCTCTCCAAGGAGAGCGGCCAACGACCCCAGGCGGAGAATGCCTGACACGCGGCACGGAGCGTATGAGGGTGGGCTCGTGCCAGCCACCACCGGGTGCCTGCGACGGGGAGCACACGGGGTATAAAAGACCCACGTCGCCACCTCACCCCACCGCCCTCGGGCCACCGGAGTCCGGAGGCCGCACCACGGGCCACGTCAGCCGGACGCACACACGAGAGCCGGCGCGCAGGCCCGGGCGGGCGGCTCGAGTGTCAGAAGCAGAATCGGATGCTGCCAGGCCAGGCCTCATGCAGAGAAAAAGCCCAGAACCCCACACGCGTCCGGAGACCCAACAATCGGTGACAGACACCGAGAAAGACCGTGTCACCACCTATCTGCTGGCACAAAATGCCCGACACGACAGAAAAAATGACAGCGCCCGGAAACGGGTCGGGTCCACGATTTGCAGGGGGGGGCCCCGGATCTCGGTCCGGCCACCTGCCCCCAACCCTACCCCCATTAATGGCAGACCCGAAGCTCTCGGGGGCCATCTGATCGACCGTCGCGCGGGGGGGGGGGGTGGTAGGGGGAGGGGCGAGGGGAGGGGTTTAGGGGGAGGGGCGAGGGAGGGTTTAGGGGGAGGGGCGAGGGGAGGGGTTGAGGAGGAGGAAGAGGAGGAGGAGGAGGAGGAGGAGCAGTGGGAATGGGAAGGGACGAGAGGGAGACGGGATCGGGATCGGGCCGGGGACGCCCTGCCCGTTTCTCGCCCGCGTGGCCGGGGACTTGGGGAGATGCCACAGAGGCGCCTCCGACGAGAGGGCCCCCCCACGAGGGGCCGCTCCCGAGCACCGGGCCCCGGGCCCCGGGCCGGGGAAAGCCTGCCTCCCCCACATCCCTCGCAGGACGCCCCCGTGCCGGTCCCCGAGTCCGGATGAAGTCTCGGTCCCTCAAATGCCACCGGAACCCACGCGGGCAGGCTTACGGGCCGGGGGGCGCCCTCCCTGGCCTCCCGCGCCAACAGGGGCCGGCCCAGCCACGTCTCCGGATCCATCGGGACTCAGAAAACATTTCATCCAAGGAGGCGCCTCCGACGACCGGGAACCCCAGCGCGCCAATCCCCGGCCTCACCGCACTGGGCCCGGGCCGCTCCTCGCCTCAGGAGCAGTCGTCCAAGGGACGCAGACGAGGGCCGGACCACCTAGCCGCCGGCGGCCCGGGCGCGGGACACCCTGTCCCTTTCCCCCGCGGCGGCATGGCGCAGGCCGCGTCCGATCGGCTCGGGTCGGTCCCCGCGGCTGGAGGGGCACAGGCGGATGCTGTTCGACCAGGCCAGGCCACACGGCTTCCCCCAACACACGAGATCCTGGGAGCGCGGAGACAGTCACCCCCTCATCGGCCTGCGAGTCCAATCTGTGCCGAGAGCAGGACGCGCCCGCGGCTCAGCGCCACGGGGACTGTCACCGCCGGTGTTTTGGAGGCCAGAAAAGACTGGGATAACATAAGCCAAAATATTGCAAGGTAAAGAAACACTGCCCACTAAGAATACTACACCTGTCCACAAAAGAAAAAAGAAAGAAAAAAGAAAAAGAGAGAAAAACTGCAAGACAAACAGAAAGTTCAAAAATGACAGCAGTAAGTCATTCTTGATTAAACATTATTTTAGCTGTAAATGGGCTAAACTCCCTAATAAAAAGATACATAGTGGCTGAACGGATTAAAAAGCCAAGATCCACCTATATGCTGTCTGCAAGAATTCATCTTAGATTTAAGGACACACATAGGCTGAAAGTAAAGTGAAGGTAAAAGATATTCCATGAAAATGGTGACCGAAACAAAGCAGGAGTGGCTATTATACTTGTCCCAGACAAATGTGACGTTTAGCCAAAAATGCGACAAAAAAAAATGTGTTATGTAATTATAAACATGTCAGTTCACTAGGAAGTTATAACAATTGCAACTACTTATACACATCTAATAGCAGATCGTCTAAATATGTGACGCAAACATTGACAGACCTGAAAGGAGAAATTTAATGCAGTACAATAGTTAGCATCTCTCTATCTGATTATCAACAGCGGATAGCACATTGAGACAGAAATCAATAAACAACCACTGGACCTAAACAACACTTTAGACAAATGGACCTAACAGACATACACAGAACTTTTCATCCAGTTGCAGAATAATTCACACTCTTTTCAAGTGAAAACAAAACATTCTCCAGGATACATCACATGTTATGTCACAAATTGAAGAAGATTGACATCATACCAAGAATCTTTTGTTGCACCATGAAATGAAACTAGAAATCAATTACAGCACAAAATTAAAAAACTCCACAAATACGAGGAAACTAACTAACACAATCTCAAAAACCACTGGGTCAAAGGCAAAATCAAGAGAACTGCCGATTATAAAATTTGAATTTGAGAAGTCATAACTCACCTCTTCTCTCTAAGACTTTTAGATAAAACTAGACTCATCACAAGGCGGATGTCTGTTACTTAGGACTTATGAACTGTGACTAATGGCAAATGATACCTCTACATGGAACAGAACACCTCTCATGTGAAACATTTTACTAAGTGCTTAGGAGTATTGATTTTTAAACTGAGGTCATGTTTAAAGTGTTCTGTATAGAAATCAGTGAATTAATTGTCAATGTCTATTACTCACTTCAATCACAGAGAATTCAGATGCCCAGCCCTGCACATGACTGAAGAGGATTCACGCAGATCTTGGGGCTAGCAGGTGCAGATTCTCTAATAACTACACACCTCAGATGTCCATTACCAGACGTGTGGACAAAGTCAGCATCACAAGAGACAAGCACCACTCGGAGGGTTGGAATACTCAGATTTATTACACTGGCGGGCTCAGAGGGGCTTCTGCTCTGAAGCTCTGAGCACCTCCAAACCTTGTGCATTAGGTTTTGTAGAGTTAATTGCAAGCATGGGGCTATAGCCAGTAAGGCGTGAACAGCAAAAGCAGGGAATCAGTACAGTGGAATTTATCTATTAGGAACAGATCATGCTACTTTTGGGAGCCCATGATTGGGTTAACAAATTGTAACAGACCCCAGCCATTCGTCTCCTTAAAGAAGAGCAAATGTGCTTAGTTGACTGCCTTGCAACCAGGCACCTGTGCATCCGCACGCCGGTCTCCTGGCCATAAAAAGCAGAGACAATGCCTTGCTTGCATAGTTGAGGTTTTAGATAGAACTCTGCTCATTGCAAAGCAACCACCCAGGCCCTCAGCTATAAACACTGGGTGTCTCTGCTGTTAGATAGTCTTCTTTGCCCAAAACAAGGAGCTGGCTGGGCTGGTGGTCTTTTCTAACATATCTATAGGGATATATCTTGTTCCCCTCTTCCCATGACTTCCCCGAAGATAAACAAAGCCTTTGTACTCACTGTGATTTCTACAATCTCAATCCCACCCTGTCTTTCCTTAAATTCCTGCATTCCATCACACAACTGTTAGTGATTTTTCCTTTGATTGTACACAATAAATGTGGGGGCATTTGAGAGGCTCGTGGAGTTGGCTCCCGACTCCCTCTCCCTCTCTTGACTTTTTCCACAGAGTCTTGAGTAATTCATTCCGTCTCAGTGGGACTTCTGCTGGCCAGAACCCAGTTACTGGCACTTGTTGGGCTAGGACTTATGCGTTAACTTGTTAGCCCAGTAAACCAACACTTACTAAACTTCAGACTTATGAGTTAGCCCAGCAGTACTTAGATCAGTAAACTGACACTTATTACACTTAGATTTAAGGGTTATCTTGTTAGTCCAGCCTGGCTTTTCCTTCTCATTATGAGAAAATGTCGATCGTGGCAGTATTTTGCCTTGAAAATGAGATAAGCTAAGAAGCACATTTTAAATATAAAATATTTTAAGTACAAAATAAGTAGTTGTATTCCTTTAAAGGCAGGAAATTAAAAGCATAATAAACTCTGACTTTGACACACTTAAAATAGAAAAGTCAACATAATGTGTTTTCATACACCTCTTTCCCCGTGTCAGTAACTTCTCAGCCCCCTTCACGTTACTCCCGAGTCCCCGCCAGTGACCTGTGGTGTTTACCTCCGACCACACGGGGAAGGGGGGCCCAGGCAGTGAGAACGAGGGGCGCGAACCCTCACCCCGTCCCAGCAGCTGAGGACAACGGCCGAAGCGGGTCCGCCGGCGCGCCCGTCCCCTCCCTCCTGGACTGGGAACCCAGCTCGGCCAGGTCCACACACACCCCGGTGTGAAGCTGGCTTAGCATGCGGGGAAACCGGCATCACCTCAGACAGCGAGCGAGGAGCGTCCTCCTCCTGCAGGAACGAGGGCCCCGCGGTCCCGAAGCCGCCGTGGCGCCGCCCGCTCCGCCCCGAGGAAAAGGAGCGTCGCCCTCAGGGAGGACGCCGACCACGGCTGTCGCGGAATGCGCATGCGCCCCACCACCTAAGCCCTGTTGGCTTCGCGCGCCCCCTGCAGATCCTTGGGAGCAGTGCTGGATGTTCAGAACTCACCGGAGAACACATGACCCGTCCCAGCCATGACGCTAAATCACTGGGAATCTCAGTGCCCTGGTCTCTTTGTTAATGTCACTGGTGATGCTCTGATCCAGCCGTGTCTGCTCTCTTGCCTGGATCATGCCTCACTCCTTGGAACCACGCCTGGATCAGATGCAGAAGAGTCTCAAATCCCATATTTAGAGATGATCAGGGTTGGTCTGGAATCCAAACCCAAATCTCTCAACTCCCTGGGGTCCTCTGAGGAGCGTGGCTTTCTCAGAACCGTCTGTTCCATGTCAGGAGCAGACCAAGCCTCAGGTAGCTTAGAAGGAATGTCATGCAGCCCATGATTTGGACAGTTCTCAGTCCTGACCTGCATCATCTTGAGACCCTTTTGTAATTCCTAACACCCTGTTTTCTCATACCTGTATTGATGGTTATTGATGGCTAACTGAAATGTTGTTCTTATAATGCAGAGGTGCTATTGTTCTTCAGATAACAGAATATTTTGAAGGGAGCAATTATTTATCACTCCCCCTAATTAAACATACTTTTAAAGCTAGAAATTTTTCAGGCGGGCAATCAGGTCCTCTTCTTGTACCAGTTGCTGTGGTGCTGGGATTATCTGGTCTGAGCTCCAGATCCTGATCCTTCTGGTGGCTTATGGTGATACCCGTGTGAACATGTTTCTCCTTGTGCATCTGTGTGGAAAGGGGACAGCCCTGTTCCCAGATGGGACAGTTTCATGCTGACGCTCAAAGCAAGCACAAAAAAGAATCACAGAGTCCCCAGTACCAGCTCTCCCAGGTAGAAACGCCACCTCCATCACAGTGTTCCTGTGCTCCCATCAGGCCTTCCCTGCTCCCAGCAGGTCCTGCATGAGCAGTGTGACAGGTGAGTGCCTGTCCCAGCACAGCATGGTGGTGACAATCCCACCTTAATCTGTTTACCTTTGGAAGTTCCCACACCTCTCTGAGCTTCACTTTGCTCTTCTCAAAGACAGGGTTGTATAGGCATGGACCTCACAGGGTTATGGGAGGAAGTCATGGTACATGCTCACCTGGCGGCTGGCTCTGCAGAAAGGGCTACTGGGCGTGCTGTGTGTCTTCACATTCATCCTTCTCTCTCCCCAGTGAAAATACTCTCAGCCTCATCCTTCCCCGGCCTGTGGCCTTTCTGCATTTGCAAAAGAACATGCCACAGCACTTTAACCATGATGCCCTCACAGCCTCTTCTAGACGTGGTGCACCTCCCATATTCACCCGCACAGATGAATCACAGGACAAACTAAAGCTGTAGGTGGTCTTTGGATCCACAACAGGGGCTGCTGTCTCCTCAGAACAAAGTAGGTTCGGGGGCTGTACTGGGGAAAGACGGACAGAACCTGGAGCTCACACATCTATTAATTCCCCTGAAGAAGAAAATGAGTCACAAAGCGCTGTGGGTGGGGTCCCAGCCTCCCTGGGATTCAGAGGACTGTTGGACTGAGCTGATCCCTGAGAGACCCATCCCCCCAACAGCCCCATCTCCCTCACCTGCTCTCTCTACATGCACCTCCATGACCTCCATAGCTGGGGGCCAGAGCAGGAGGAGTGGGGAGCAACCCACTCACAAAAGTGCCTTCAGCCCAGTCCTGAAGCTCCTGTGCGTGGAGGATGGGGTAGGCTGTGCCCATGGCCTTGGAGAGAAGGGTGTCGGTAGGACCACACTCACAGCGGGTCCCTGTCAGGCCTACTGCATGACCAGCCCTCCCGCTACAAGGACGGCTGTCACAGGGGTGGAAGTGGGCTGAGGCCACCACCTGGGTCCAAGAGCCAAAGAAGGGAGTGTGAGAGCTCAGCATGGATGAAAGGCCAGGCCTCTGACTCTAGTTCATGCAGAAACCTCCCATGCCCTTTCCAGTACCTTGGGACCCTAGCGGCATCAGTACCTGCAGCTCACCTGGCAGCCCTGCACAGTTGGCCTACACTCCACAAGCCACACGCTACAAGATACAGTTCCCTCCAACATGATGCACCTGCCCCACCTTTTCCGGGTCATCGTGAACCTTCTAGCACCCACTGAGGCAGGGCCAGAGGGTAGGAGGCCTGCAGGCAGGGGGAGCTGTCTGAGTTGGGGTTCAGAGGCTGTGTGTCCCTTTTGAAGGCAGCAGAGCTTTCTTTGGGGGGAAGACACAGGGAAAGTCAGTTCTGTGGGTGAACCTTTCTCTTTACCCTCCTCTTGTGCCAACCCCACACCTGAAAATTTGCTGGAGAGCCAGAGGAAGGGTCAACTTAGGGCCTGGAGACAACCCCTCTCTGTTTTTACCAGCACCCCTGGCGCCGCAGCCAGCGTCACCGCCACCAGCTGCTCCAGTAGTGGCACAAGCAGCATCTGCCCCAGTGGGGGCGCACTCTGAGGCGGAGCAACGGGGCCCGTCCACTCAGCATTCCATCTCCAGCCTCAAAACTGGAGACAGAGCCAGCTCCAGCCCCAGGGCCCCTCTGCCCCTGATACATGACCAGGAGGAAGGGGACAAGTAAGGAGCAGTCTGAACTCACAGCCTCCCCACAAGGCTGGCGGCAGAACTGCTGACTCTCCTGGATGTGCTGGTGGGTGGGCTCTCATGGGGGTGCTGGAGCAGGGCTTCCCTTTGAAATAAGCTGTCCCACCCCATCCTTTCCAGGATCCAGACTTCTGGGACCAGAATCCAAGACCGCAGCTCCACCGCTAATCAACCATGTGACCGGGGCAACTCTCTCAAACCCAAGCCTTCTCTGTCCACCTTCAGAGGTGGAGGATAACAGGATGTTCCGCACAGAGTGTATGTGTAGATTAAATAGGTAGAACAGAAAGAAGAGCGGGTGGGGCCTGGTCCATTGGTTGCGGGGGGGGGGGGGGGGAGGAGGTCACCCTGTGCAACCAGGTCCAAGGGTCACCCAGAAATATGCCCAGAGGTTCAGCTGCCCTAGCACTTATCACATATCTGATGTGCACTTAAACACAGGGAGAGAAACAAACAGCCTGAGTGTAGCTGCCACTGGGGAGCATGCATCTGGGGAGTCAGACCAGAATGTGATCAGGATGGTGGAAGATGCCCCCTGGGGTTGAGCAGAGTGGAGCTGCCCTCCGGAGCCTGGAGTTAGTGAGGTTGGGCTTGTGGAAATTCCCCTCTCCTTTACCCATCAATGCTGGGTCCTGTGGGTACTGAGCCCCACAATCGGTGTGGTGCTGGTGCCCTCAGCACAGAGAAAAACCCAGGCTTCAGCCATGTCCTCTACTTCCTGGACTCCCACTCTGGTGACCCCCACCTGGGATGCAGAGATGAGGTATCGCTGATCATGTGATGTTCCCTCTGCTCCGGGAGGTGTTGAAGAAAGTGGTTCCCTCTCAATGTCTGGGATTCACCCAGTCCCAGAAAAACAGCCCTGGCAATGAGCACATGGCACCACCATCCATGCCACTATCACTCAGCTGAACAGTGTGGCCAACTGCATCATCACCCCTACCACAAGGACTGAGTGTGGTGGCCCAGGAGCAAGCCTGGGTGGTGGAGCACTGGGTCAAGGCGGCCAGGGTATGGGATGGACCATCCAGTGGAGCCTGTCTCTGGAATCTCGGGAATGGCCTCTTCTCCTCTGCCTGCTTTCTGGATGGAAGTCTGCGATCCAGGCCCCTGCACAGTCCCAGGTCCATCCTGCCGGGGCCGTGCTGACCTTGACTCCCAGCTCTCAGTGGGTGGATGCTTCCTACCTGTCTCCTTCCTCGGGCTGAGCTAACTTCATTCCTGTGGATTTTCAACATCCTGCTGTCTGTCTTACGTATTGTGTGCCTTCTAGGTCCTCCCTGGGCTCTCTGGGGGTGTGTCTCATCCAGGGCAAATTGAGACAGTGAGGGGACTAAAGCAAGAGCAAGCAGGGCAGCAGCTTCCCACCTCCAAGCCTGCTATGTTCCCCTCCCCAAGGGTTCCAGTCCTCAGGAAATTTTGCTCCCTGAATGCAGTCCTCTCTGCTCTGCCTCAAATCACTCTCCGAAGGAGACATGGGGCAGTTTCTACGTGGGTGGGTGTCTCTCCACAGGAAGTTCAAAGTCAACGTGGGGTCACTTATTTGTCTGCCATCCCCAACCCCAGGCAGCTGGCACCTCCTGGGGGAAACAAATTTGACAGGCATGATCTGGGTTGGGGGCCAAGTCTCTAAGCCCCCTTGGGAAATAGGCCATCATTCCTACTGCTTTAGGAATTTATTTTCTTAAACGCCCCAGGGGCTGCAGTCAAATTGGAGAATTTCTAGTGTTCTCTTTATACCAACAGAGCCCTGCCCAGCTGAAACTCAAACTGGTGAAAACAGATCTTCTCAGTAGAAATGGAAATGGAGGCCCCAGGTGACCAACCCCAGGGCTCCATCCCCAGCCCCACAGCACCTTCCTGCCCAGAGAATCCCAGTGAGACCCTCATCCAGGCAGTCTGAACACTCCATGTTCTCAAGTAAAAGGGATTTGCCCTTTAACTCCTCATGCACACATTTTCTCTGAACTTCTCCTTCCTTCTTCCCCTTCCCCTTAGGAAGAGCTTCTGGAAATGTGAAGATCCGTGTAGCAAAGCCGATTCCTGGAGCAGGGGTCTGCTCATCGAGGTAGCGTGGAGGCCTGAGGTCTGGAGGGGGGAGGGTCAAGGAGGGAAGGGGACGGGGTGGGATGTGGTTTTCAGTTTCTCACTAAAGCGTCTGAAAAATCCCCATCTTCTCTGGATCAGCAGGACGAGGGATGTGTTCTGCCCACAGAAAGGTGGAGGGGCAGGAGGCCCGGGGAATGTGGTGTGTCCGTGCTACTCCAGGAGGGGGCACTCGGATGGCAGCGCTAGCGGGTCTCTGGCTCCCATTCTAGTCCCTCCCGCTGGCACGTGGCTTCTTCCAGGCTCCTGGGTGGACGGGGTGGGTAGGGGGAACTTTCTTCTCTGACCAGCCCCATCTGTCCTCAGGAGCCCAGGTCCTTGCTGCCCATTCTGTCTTCACTGCACCTCCGAGGGGAGGGCGCCCTTCTCATCCCAAGGATGAGCACTGCAGGGGCCCTATGGTCTAGGTGTGCATATTGCCGCCCAGTCCTGGGTCCTAGAGGCTGGACCGGAGACAGGTATGTGTGCATTCTGTGACTCCACACTGCGCCCAACTCACCATCAGTGCTGGTCAGTCACGGTCAGGATTCTCACCCTGGTCCCCAGTCAGCAACGACCCAGGCCCCGGGTGGCCCATGAGAAATGTCTGGGAACTGATGGGAGCTTAGTTGATCCTTCCTGAATGACTTCAGAAGCTTCATGTGAAAGAGGAAGCAAAGTGTCCTGTCCCCTCCGACCTTGTGAGTCAGAGGTGGTGCCTCAGGGGTCACGTTCCTGAGTGCATGAAGAAAGCCTGCTGTGCAGGGGGTGTTCTGAGCTGTTCCCGGGGAGGGCAAGGCTTCAGCATGGCCTTGTTTCCAGCCTGGGTGGCTGAGACTGCAGGGATCCTGGGGCAGGCAGGGGCCGCAACCTGGCCTCCAAGGCCCATGTCCCCTCCATCCACAGCTCCACCCAGATGGGGGCCCGTCACCGCTTGGGAGCCCGAAGGGCACAACTCCCACCGATGGCGGAGCTGGGCTGGGGGAGGGACGCTGCCCCAGGGCCTCTGGCTGAGAAGGGGTTATGGCCTCTCCTCTGTGGGCCCCTGAAGCACCCCACTGCCCCTCGGCGGGCCTCTGCCTCCTCAGCCGGGAAATGGAGGGAGGATGACCCCGTGGGGCCAGCCTCACAGAGCGGCGATGAGGAGAAAGGTAGGAGGGTGCGGGGCTTTCTGTTCTGCTTCAGCAGGAGGTGAGGATAAAAGTGACATGGCCCTGAGACCTCAGGAGAACCTGGCGGGTAAGTGGGCGTCCAATACTTGCCAGGTGAGGAAACAGGCTCCGGGGGGCTAGGCCGCAGCCCCAAGTCACACACCCAGTGCGTGCCAGCGCTGGGATTGTTCTGGAATCAGAGCATGCTGGAGGGCACGTAGCACTGCTACCAGTGCCCGGGTCAGGTGTCAGGGTCTGCGGTCGGGGGGCTTGGGGAACCGGGTGAGGGGGGCAGGCTCAATGGCTCTGTCCTCCACTCCGGCAAGAGCAGCCTCCAAGCCCAGCGCCCTGGGGCGGGGCCTCCAGAGCCCGGGAGAGGCTGCGGGAGGGGGTGAGCGCCCTGCAGGGGAGGGGCTGCAGGGTCACAGGAGGGCGCTACCCCCAGCTGGAGGCCCCCAAATCAAGGGAGGAGGGGCCTTCCTCCTCCAGCCCCGCCTCCCACTGCCACGTTAGCTAAGATCCTCCTTCCAAGTGACTGCCAGGAGGGCCTGGAAAAGCTGATGCAGGTAGACTTGGTGATGGGAGTAGCCAAGGTTCAAACACCCTGTGATTTGCTGACACAAGTCTTGGGGGTTGACTAGGAGCCAGGGTTCTTGTAGGGCGAGGGGTGTGGAGATCGAGGAGGCTAGTAAGGGTCCCAGACTGCTCCACCTGCAAACAGTGGGGTGGACCCAGAGCTGAGGGTGAGGGGTTTTCACGGAAGGGTCTGTGGGGCCCTGAGATCAGAACCCAGGTTCATCCCCTCCCTCAGCAAAAACATCACCGACCTGGTGATGCTGGACCCAGTGTGGAGGGTGATCTGGATGTGAGTCTGGGGGCTGAGCAGGGGGACCAGGGTCAAGGCCTGGGAAGAGAGAGGCCACACACCAAGGCCTGGGCTGTCAGCATTCAGCAGACCTTTTGTGAGACCCTCATGGCCGGTCCTGTGAGCTGGGGTGTCAGGCCCATTTTAGGGGTGAGGAAAAGGAGGCTCCACATACAACAGTGGTCCAAGTTCCCTGGGCTGGTGGAGCCACAGAACTGGCAAACCACAGAGCTGCAGGGTGTTTTGTTGGAGCTGGACTCAGCCTCTCCCACAGGGGCTTCCATAGGGTGAGAGTGAAATGGGGCCTCGCAGAGTCCAACATCACATAAGTGGCGGAACAGTCCCCTCCTGCCCCAGGCTTCAGCTTCCCTGTGTGTCAGCAGAGAGGGTTCTGCTACAAGCTCCCCAAGACTCAGCCCCAATGTCTTCCCTCCTTTGGTGCCAAGATTTGGTTTGGATCTAAGTCCTGATTTCTGTGCATGCCCGGCCCCCTCCTGGGGCCTGGTCACAGGGCAGCATGAGAAGGAATGGGCATGGGGGCTGGCAATGACAGCAGGGCTCTTCCTGCTGGGCTTCGGCTGCCTGCCTTCCAGGGGCGTGAGTCTCTCCCACGTGTACATGTTATTAAACTTTTGTTTGATTTTCCCCTGTTAATCTCTTTCATGTCAATGTAATTCTTAGACTGGCCAGAAGAACCAAGAAGAATAGAGCAAAACTTCTTCCTCCCCAACAGTCCACAGTGAGGATGAGCTGCAACTTCCCTGGCTAAGCACACCTCACTCACAGCTGCTGCAGGTGGAGAGCCTGGGGCGACTGACAAAAGCCAGCAGAAGGTGAGATTCTTACCAGGTCAATCCCCTGAGTCTCTGCCTGCAGAGTCTTTTGGAAATGAGAAAGGTAAGAATTTTCCTCTTCTAGAATTCTATTAGCAGGAGAAAATATTTGTAGGGTTAGCTCCTTGGACTCAACAGTTCTTGGTTTGAAATTCAGTGAATTAATTACTCTTGGTTTGTGGATCTTTTCCCAACCAGACATTGTCACTAGTTTTCTTTATCTCTGTCTTTTGTGTCATTTGTCATAAGGAGAACAACCGCTGGTCAAATTAGACTTTCTTTTTGTCTGTCCAGTGTCTTGAGAGCTTGGCCTGTTGGCCAGTGAGGAAACTCCCTGATCTCTCCCACTCAGGAGGGGCATGCGCAGTGTGAATTTGGAGACCAGCTGAACAGACTGGAACTCCAAGCCTCCTCCTGGTCAGTCTGCACCAGTTCTCAAGGGAGCTTGCCATAAGGTGTCCCAGTCCACGAGGGGCCTCTGTTGTCTCAACCTTCGCTGCTTTATTACTGATATAACAAAGTTCTTTACTTTCTCAGACTTTCTAGGGAATGAACTTTTGGATCATGGGGGCTACATCATGTTTGCCGTCAACAAGGATACCTCCTGCACCCATGGTAGACTGGAAAGTCCCCGCTGGATCTTTCTACAAATAGGCTATTAAGATATTATTCTTCAATGGCCAATGATGGATCCTTTGAGTTGGAAAAACTTCTAAATTGCTAATTTTTTAGAAAGCTCTCATCACTGACAGCTAGTTTATTAGCACTAATGGAAAGACCAAATTAAAAAGTGGATACAACGAAATGGAACAGCTAACCTGTAGAACAGCCTTAGTTAAAAAAAAAAAAAAGGAAAAGAAAAAAGAATAGAAAAATAAAGTTTTGAAAGGCCTTACTGAATTTGCAGTCTCAGCTTCCCCAAGTGGGTTTTTCAGATGCTATTTAAAAACTTAGACTAATGTCAGGCACAATTTATTATTTTTTGTCATTGATATGTCTTGATTTATGCAATAAAGCACTAATTATTTCACTGCTCAGGTTAAGTTTTTCTGAACCTTGACTTTCCTTTGATAAAAATGACTTTCCCTCTTCCCTGAAAAATGAGAACATATCCTGTACCCCTCAGAACCAAGGGTCCTTCCGAGTTGATACGACCCACACGGAGAGAAAGTGAAAAGCACGCTCAGAGCCTGAGGACCACGGCTCTTCAGTTGCGCCATCGCCCACGGGCGCTTTCAGGAGCTACAGTGACTGAAGGCCTCGGGACAACATCTAGCCTGGGAGGAGTTTCTCGAGACGCAGGAACAAGGAAAAGCCTCTTCTTCCTCAACGTGATGCTTAAATACTGTCACTGCCTGTCAATACAGGCAAGGGCTTCCAGTGCCAAAGTGCTTCTAAAAAGTGATGCCTGAACTTGGCCTCCTCACCCCAATGACTGAACTGAGGCTTGAGGGCAGAGTTTTGGATGAAGCAGAAAAGACTGCTTTATTTATTCTTTGCCAGGCAAAGGAGCTCACAGTGGGCTAATGCCTCCAAGACTGTGGGCCTGCCAGGGAGAGAAGGAAGGGTGCTTGAATTCAAGGAGTGGCACTGGTTTCCTTAGAGATCACATTCTGGGTGACAAATTGTTGCAAAATCGTCCTTGCTTTTGCTGAAGCAGCTCTTCCTTCCACTGGGCATGTCATTATGGGCACATGGTTGACCTCTGGCTTTGGGAATCTTCTAATATTCTTGTGCTTAGAACAAAGGGTGTGCAGGAAGGGAGGCTGTGGAAAAGCGCTAGGAAAAAAAAAGTGTGCAGTTTAAAGTCAGGCTGGTATATGTCTCTAATATCTATGCAGACTGAGACCCAGGGCCTCCTTCTGCAGCACCGGCACAGGCCAGGACCTGCATCTCAAGCAGCAAAACACAAAGAAACCACAAGAGACTACAAACGAGTGCCTGTGTGTGCAGTTGCAGTGAGTTATGAACAGTAAGAGACAGAAAACAGAAATCCAATTGCCACTTCTGAGGTGTCGGGGGCAAAAGCACACAGCCCCACCAGGGGGCTGGGCAGACCACCCAGCCACCCCTCCTCTCCAGCCTCACCCTGGTGGGCCAGAGCAGGAAAAACGCCATCTGAACCCTTGAACACCTAAGCAGTTACAAATACCAGATGGTCGCCAATGACAATACTCCCCACTGCGAATTCCTTCCATATCTATGGAAAGTGGGAAGTGGACGCCATTCTCCCCAAACTGCTTCCTAATGAACTGGGGTTTCATCTGGGTTTTTTTCTGATGGAAAAATGCACGTGTTCATGCCATTTAGAAAGGGGTCATGTTAGAGATTGTACCGTAGTTTGACAAAGGTAGGATACATAGCACATCAAAAGCTAAAAAACATATAAAACCCTGGAATAACATTGATGAGCACAAGCAATAGCTGAAATATTCCTGAAATCATAGAGCACAGCTTTTAGGAATTGAAAACAAACTTGGAAACCAATGAGGGACGTCAGAGCGAACTTCAGGGGCATTTGTGTCAGCGCCGTCAACATTCTGAATCCAGGTTTTCACGTCATCAAGAAGGGAAGGGGCATTTCCAGATTCATCAGGGATGTGAACACAGTGCGTGGCAGGAGTAATCACACTGCTTTCTCCCTGAGAAGCCGGCAGTATGTCTAATGCCCCCTGGCTCTGAAAAGCTGTCTTCCACACTAGGGGGAACTCCGTGCTCAACAGTGTAAAACTCTGCTGGCTATCATTCGGGGCTTTTGTGTGAAGTTAGCCAAGGCCTCTACGTGCAGGGTCACCTTCTCCAATCCTATATTAGGGACAAAGGAGTTGAGTAGACAATCAAACCAGAGCAGCGTGAGGACAAGCCCCAGCAGCAGCCCTTCTGAGAAGAGGCTGCTGGGTCATCCTTCTCCTTGGAGTAACCAGGCGCAGCCCAGATCAGAGCTCAGGCCAGGTGAGCTTAAGCCACTGAGCAAGGAAGACTCGGGGCTGCACACCTACGGGCGTGAGGACTGCGGCAAGTGTAAATGTGAGGAGTGCACCCACCCAAGGCCTGCCATCAGCTTGGATCTGCAACAAGCAGTCCCTGCACTTGGCCCAGAATGTGACTGACTGGGACCTGTGTCTGCATGTGAAAGGTCTCATCTCTCACTTTTCCAATGATGATGAGGACGACTTGTGTCCCTGCTGCCAGTCTCACCACTGTACACACTGGTCGGCCACAGGCGTCATCTCCCTCTTCTTGTCCTGACCATGGTGTTACCTTTCCGCCTAGGGTTGCCCCAGATTGTGCCAGGGGTGTTACGATCTGGTGAACAATTCTTAATGACACTGTAAACATTCACATAGGTTGCTGCAAAACTCCCACTGTTTTTTCCAGACACAATGTGCTGTATCTCTGTTTACACAACACCACCTGTGTCTGAGAAAACCAACCTATGCCCCACTACATGACACAGTCACAAAACACCACACCACTATGTTGCACATTGGGAAGCGTGTGAACCGATCAGCACATTTTCAGACTGTGTCTTGCCCCACAGAAGCCTTCGCTGCAAGACCCTCACTTCCCTTGGACCCCATGCACACCACACAGTCACAGTAAAACTTAACTTTTACTTTCCAGGCTTCCTGACAAACCGTTCAGTGCAAAGAATATCTATGTGAAGATCCACCACTCTGTAAAAAAGAATATTTTAAGAGGCTATTTTAAATTTGATCTTGCTGGAACTTTTTATAAGGGACCTCAAGTTAAACCTTTAAAGGCCTCCCAAGGTCAGGAAAGCCATGCCACCAGCCCTCACCTGCAGTACCTGCAGGCCCAGGTGGATTTTTCTCTTCCTGAGCTCCAAAATACCTTGAGGTTCCTGCAGCTGCCATGAAGTGGCCTTCCTCATTCACTTGGAAAGGTTGCTAGGAACCTAAGAGTTTCCTGGAGGTCTCAGGTAGAAGGAAAAGATAAATGCTTCAATTCTGTTCACAAAGGTGTAATTTACCAAGTTCCTGTAAGCCATAACTAGCTTCAGGGGAAGATTACCTCATATCTGGAAAATAAAGATTAAAAGCCAGGAATAGTTCAGATAAAACCAAAAATTGGAACTATATTCATCAGTTTACTCCATTTCATGTAACTAATATTTCGTTAACAGTTTTATGAAATAAAAAATTCCATTAGATTTCTTTAATTTCTTACCCAGCCCAGTGGTGTGATCTGAAAATCAGAAACCTGTACTTATCAAAAAGTGCTTTCCATAAACCTTTCGGAAAGGAGGCATTTTGCAAGGGCATCAGAGTAAAAGCCTAACTGTCTATGAGTGACAGAAGGCTCAGGAAGGCATGGTTACAGACCTGATTACAATGCAGCTGATAAAGAAACTTGGTTAATGCTGTGACATACATTTTAAGACAATAACTGGAATTATGATTGATAATATTTTATCAGGACATACCAAATTTTAGGTATTCCATATAACTTCTAGAATCTTTATGCTAATAACATTCACAGGTACCATATAATGTAAGATATTTTGTCATCACTCATTCAATAATGCTTCCTATGTAATTTAACCTATCAAATGAATGCAATCAGTTTGGGATCTCTTTTGGGGTTGCTCCAGGGGCTCTTTGAAGCATTCCAAAGTTAGGTGGAGGTCAAAGAAAGTTAGTTAATATTTGATAATTGGAAAGTTTGTCAGAGTTTTAAAATACTTGGTCAGATAAGATCATAGATCATTGCAAAACAATTCTTATTTGATTAACCAGAATGACAATAAAATATTTCAAGAGCAGCTAGGGAACAGATTGCCTAAAGACAAAGAAATCCACATACTCTGTTATCAGATGCCACTCAACAGTTTAAGAAATCTTTCTTTCACTAACAGAGAGTAAAAACAAATGCAACCTTGCCTCTGTCTACTCTTAACAAAATCCGTTTACCTAATTACATTTAGTCAAGCCTTAGATTTTCTTAGAAAATCCCGACCATGTACAAAATTCTTTTCTCAGTGTGTCTTTTCCACAAACCTCCTTCAACTTTCTGTATCCATATTGTTTTGTCCCTTATTTTTTTCTGTTCAGAAACAAGGAGCTCAAGGAGAAAATCATCTTTTTTCTTTTTCCTTTTAACAAAAATCATTTCCATTCCTCACACCTTTATTTACTGAAAACATACTTCCAATTTTTTCTTACACACTGAAGGGCATACATACGGCATGCGGTATTGCAGTAAAATACCACCTTTCCCCTAGTCATGGGTCTGTACCTCGTGTTGAACCAAGCAATCAAAATTCTTCCCAAGGGACTGTGATGAAACAGAAATGATGTCACCCATTTTGATCTCTAAGCAAAAGACACGAAGCAGACCTCAGTCAGCAGATGGAAGCCTCAGAAACCAGAAAGAGCAGAAGCTGAAACTGAACTACAGAAATCCAGAATGGGTTCCAAGTCCCACTAAGCCCGTGATCACTACCCAGGTGGCACCTTCCAGATCAGGAATTCCAGGTAAGGGGTGCCACCAGATTGAGAATCCCTTTTCCAGAGTCTTACCCAGACATGGGCCCGGAGCCCTGCTGTGCACCCCTAGGGACTTTCGCTAATTCTGGCTGAGGGGTCGTGACTTCTCTGATGTTGCTTTTCTTCTTCTCCACATAACTTCAGTGCAGCAGGAAGTCTAAGCTGGTGCAGGTGAGGGAAAAGGGTGTTTCCCCAAATCAACAGTGGCTTCAGCAGATGCCTGGGTGGTCCCTCCTCCATTCTCCACTCCGTTCCCATAGTCCCTACCACCAGAGACAGAAAAGTATGACCCTGATGAAAGAAATTGGAGAATATGCAAATAAATTGAAAGACATCTCAGGTTCATTGGTTGGAAGAACTGTTATTGTTAAGAAATATTTCTACTACTCAGAGCGATATGTATATTCAATGTAATGCCTGTCAAAACTCCAAGGGCATAGTTCCCTTAAACAGAAACACAATTATGCAATTGAAACTTGGGTTTGAACAAATTAATAGAGCGTCAAAGTGTTCAAAAATGCAATAATTAAACTTTCAACTTTGTAAGTTAAAAGAAAATAAAGATAAACACAAGTGAATTAGGTTTGAATCATTTAAAATAAAGTAAATTTTAATAAACATTTAAACATAATTAGGAATTAAGAATGAAATGAAGAATGATTATTTTATTAATAACAATTTTAAAAAGCAAAACTTTCAGGGAAGTAAAATAAAAAAGGACAATTCAGACTTCATTCTCATTCAGGATGTAAAAATTTAGAAGTTTTAACTCTAGCTAACAACAAATGAAAAACTAAGTAAACAAGCAAAATCAATGACTCCTGTTGGAAGCCTCAGAGAACTGAGGTTACAGGTCCCATTGCCACCCCCAAACTGGAGAGACAGACAGATGGACACAAAGACATCCACTGACCAGAGTAGAAATGCACAAGCAGAAACCTCCATGGACCCCAGGCAGGAAACCCGAACCGTAGCTGACAAACTGCTGGAGGCTCAGTGCTCCAGTCTGAGAGTTAAAAACGGCAGGGGCCGCAGTTCCAGGAGGCCCCCCAACTTTTGTTCAGGATTCCTACCAGGTTTTCACATTGACAGTTGGAGACAATGTGCCTCACTTCCAGCAGGGGAAACAGAAAGCAACTATTTTGAAATAGGCCCACAACATTTCATTCTTCTCAATGAGGGCTGCCCTCAAGAGACAATGAACAGACCATGAACAACTGGGGACTGAGCAGAGCATAACTGCCCTGAAATACGCAAGTCCAGCCCTCCCTGGAGAAACCATATAAATGTAACAGATGTAAGAAAAGCAGTAGCCAGAGAGCCAATCTTTATGCATACCAAAGAACTCACATGATAGAGAAACTTAATGTTCACAACCAATGTAAAAAAGCTCTCATTGATCATAAGAACATATTCTCATTGCTGAGCAGACAGGTCTATAACGACTCTGGGTGAGCCTTCATCCAAGCTCCAGCCCTGGGTGCACACAAGAAAATGATAAATAGGAATAATCTCTAAAACACAAAAGAAGGAAAAGCATTATTTTATTTGGAGAAGAAAGCTCTTAGCTTGCACAAAATAATTCTTAGTGGAGAATCAATTCAGTCAATTACACGTTGGGTTTCTATTCCTCACACAGTGACACTTGCAGGACATTGGAGGATTCTCACTGCAGGAAACACTGTCAGTGTCATAAGTGGAAGAGGGTCTTCAGTGATCACTCATTCCTCAGTCAACTTTTGTGATCTCACACTGCAGAGATGGCAATGTTTCAGTCAATGTGACAAGGCCATCAGCTGGAATCCGTGTCAGAAAACATACTGAAAAGACAGGCTACGAAGACTCCTTTAGCATACCGCTGGGCGTTGGACTTTTGCTAATGATCTATTATTTTAACTTATAAGGTAAAGACGGGATTCCAAAATGTTCCTGGAAATGCTGAAGGAAATTTTGGAAACAAGTAATAATCAAGAAGATAAATCAACTGCAATCGATTCATACTTGCCTACATGCCTACAGTAAGAGTTGTTGCTGAATTTGTCTTGTCAAAACCATGGAACATTATGATGAATGAAAATGGAATATTTTTTTCCTTCAATAATTTATTACTAGTAATCCTTTAGTCAATTCCTATAGTTAATGAAATAATAAACACTATTACAAAGATATACATCAATCAGAAGATAACTTTGAATGGTTCTGGAAATTGTGATGCCAAAAATAATGTCTTTAATATTAATTATATATATGGATGTGTGTATGTATATACATATGTATTTAATATTTATGTGTATATACAAAAATCACAAGAATGAGAGATAATTCTGATAAAAGAAAATTGAAGTGTATTTTAAATTTTTGAGGGGGCTCCCACACCAGCCCTCACAGGCTCCCTCTTCCGCCAGCTCCCCCCTGCCCCCTCCACACCCACCCATATACGGGAGCTCAGCCACCGGCCTGGTCATCTGCCTCGGGTTGCCTTGCTGCTGAACAGCACACATGTGAAATTAAAAAAAAAAATCACCCCAAGAAAATGCCCTCTGTGCAAGCTAAAAATGAATGAATGAATTAATATGTCTGTCTGTCTGTCTGTCTGTCTGTCTATAAATATCTCTCTCTCCCATGTGCTCCTCACACCCCGGGACCCGCGAGGGGGCGCGGGCTCCGGCCGAGGGGCCTCTCCGGCCGGCGCGGCTCCCCCGGCCTCCCCGGGCGCGCTGAGCTCAGCGCCGCAGCCGCTCGCAGCAGCTCCTTCCCCGAAAGCCACGGCGCGGGGGCCGCTGACCGACCGTGTGAGTGGGGACGCGGGCCACCACCGAGGTGTGTGCGGGCTCAAGATCCAAGCCGCAGCGCCACCGCCGCCACCGCGCCCGGGGAGGCGGTTGTGGAGACCGAGCCCGAGACGACGCAGCGCAGCGACAGCAGACGGCGCGGCCCCGGCCCCGGCCCCGCGCGCCGCCCCGTCCCCGCCGCCGCCTCCGCGCGGCGCCGCCCGCCCGCCCGCCCGGCGCGCGCCTTCAGAGCCCCGTCCGCACCGCCCTCCCCCGGGTCCCCGGGCCCCCGCCCGGACCCTACGCCTTCTCCTCCGGGGTTGCTCAGCCTAACCCCTTCCCTCCCACCGAGCAGGGCTGCACAAAAGTAAAAGAAAAACAGAATGGGAGAAAGGCTTTGCTTTTCTTGTTCCCTTTGGCCGGGTGGCCGTGCTGAAACGGTCAGGTCTTTTTGTCCCCAGCCCAAGCTCACAGTCACCTGGGGAGCTCCCGAGGGGCTGGAGTCTGTGAGAGCGGGTTGAAAACTAGCAGAGCTCCACAGAGCCCGACCAGGGCGTCTGCACCGCCGCCCGATCCCGCGGAGGGATCGTCCTCCTCCAGCCGCCTCCCTCGCTCTGCGTTTCTCTTCCAACCCCCGACCTCCTCCGCTCTCCGGCCGAGCCCGCTGCCCAGCGCCAGCTCCATCCTCCACCTGCCCCCTGGCTCCTCGGTCCCCGGCCAGACCAGCGATGCGACGTGAGGCAGGAGGGGGATTTGCGAGGGGACCTGCCTGCTTCCCACTCCCGTGGCTCCCTGCCCGCTGCCTCCTCCTGCCCCCTGCTTCCCTCCTGCGCCTTTCTGACGCTCCCTAGTCGCCTCTGGTGTGCGTCTGAGTGTGCTTTTGAAAAATTGCTCCTTGCTTTTGCAACCCTGAAGCCAAAGTGGGGTGATGGGGGCACCTAAAAGAGAAGCGGGATGTTAAAAAGGCAAGAGACTGTAGATTTGCAACACTGGACGACCAGCGGAGCACCCTGGCTCATCTGATCTCTGCGCCAGGTGAGGACCTTCCCGGTTTTAGAGCAAGACTCTCATTGTTCTCAGTGCCCCCTATTTCCTCCGGGTTTAGGATCCAAGGAGTCCCAGGAAAATGTTCTCCCCCTGGGCAGTAGCAAGGGGGTATCAGGGTGGTAGTTGCGGGGAATCTCTCAAGAAGAAGCAACCATTGCTCCCATCTCAGTTTTGGTAGCTGGGTGGAGGTCCGGGTTGAAAGTAAAAGTTCCCCAAATCCCGGTGGGTTTAGGTGAAGGGGATTCCAGGGTAAAGTCAGAGCTGGGAGATCCTGCCAAGTGTGCATCCCCTTCAGTATCTGCCTCCCATCCCTTGCCAGCTCCACAAGTTTAATTTTTAAACAGTAACAAGGAGTCAGTCCTAGAGGGTGGAGACTGGCAGTAAAATTTCACAGAACTCTGAGACCGGCAATGAGTCATTCCCTGACTTAACTTGTCATCGTTGTTGCTGAGAGATGAGTGGGAAAGTGGGACATAGAAGACTGTTGCAGAAGTGGGAAGGGTTCCTTTTTCACGACCCCATAGTACAGCAAGGTGTACGTACATACACTTGATCTTGTAACCGCAAAGAATTTCCCCAAGGAGATGCATTTCATAGCTCTTCCCTGAACATGCTCACTCCTTGCTTTTGATGAAATAGTCCTAAGAACAAGCTGGGAGATAGGTGTGTTTGGCAGGGGATCAGAGGTCCCAGCACTACGGTTTCAGAGACGGAAAAGATGAGATTGTGACCCTCAGCAAGGCCTGCCTCCCCTACCTGGGGATCCCCAGAATTCCACATGCTGCTCACATCTGTACCCCTGTGGTGTCTACCACCCCAGGAGGGCAGGACCCTGTGCTGTCGGCATCACTGCTCTACCCTGGGAACCCGGCACACAGTAGGTACTCAGCAAATCATCATTGAATGAACAGTAGTACTGGGTCCAGTTTCTGTGGGTGTCTGTCCCCCCAGTTCAGGGACCCCTCAGGGCCCACCTCACAACTGACATGAAAATAATGACATCACCAGGAACAACGGCAGTTCCTCAGAATAAGTGGGCTTTTCCAAGCACTCTCCACCTGTTGCAAAGGCCTCCCAGCAGGGAGGTGGGCTGTGAGGGGCAGCACTGCACTCGCCACTGTGACAAGAAGAAAGCCAAGGGCCGCAGAGAGGAGTGCCTTTCCAGTGTCACTGCTCACATTCCCAACTTTTGGGAGACTGGAGGCTTTTCTGCTCTATTCTGGACCTGAAGCCTCAATCCTGAGTGGACATGCCTCCCTCTCTGGAGCAAGGAACCACTAAGTGACCTGTCACTTGTCACCAAGCAGAGGGATTCATCCCAGCTCATCATGCTAACTGCAGATTGGGCTAATAGCAGGATCCTCTGGGAGACATCACACTCTTCCACTGTGGAAACGGGCGGGCGAACAGCCCGTTTTTTCCTGGAGAGGATGGTCACATGGCCTCGATCTGGCCAATCAGCATTTTCCATCCTCCCTGGCCACTGGGATTGGCTTAGGGCTGGGCACCAGCCCAATCAGGCTCCACAGAGGTCAGGCCTTGGTGCTGGAATCCTGGGGGAAGAGAAGTTCTATTTCACTTGGGAGTTGAGGGGTGGTGGTGTCAGCCTGTGGCAGTTGCTGGCTGTCTTGCTCTCATAAAGGCAGAGCCGTGTGAAGATGGCACCAGTGCCAGAGCCCAGAGGTGGGGAAGGATGACTTCTGCTGATGTCACTGAGCACCAGATAAAGCCCTGCCTGAAGCTGTCTCCCTGTGGATGTCTCCGTTAAGTAAGTCATTCTCTCCTGCCCGGTTTGCTTCTTTAAGCCACTTTGGTTTTCTGTCACTGGTTTAAAAAAACAAAAACAAAAACAAAGACAAAAACAAAACTATTCTTTCAAGTTGGCTAAATGGAGACCCTAGAACTGCAACAGTGTGGTGACAGGCAATGATGTGGCTAATAGACTCCAGAGACCTCTGTTCAAATAAAGGATTGTAACTGACAAGGGAGAGTAAACATGGCCTCAGGGAACGGATTTGCTAGTGGCAGCTCCCAGTTCCTGGATATTAGTGCGCACACACTCAGCCGGGTCTCAGCTCTGCTGTCACACCTGCTAACCCACACCTCTCTTCTCCCACCTGCCCGGCCTCGGGGCTGGACACCCCAGGGCACTTGGAACAGCCCAGGGCTTTGTGTTGTCATTTACACAGGGTGCCCCCACGTCTGAGGGTGAGGGTGATTGGTCCCAGTTTACAGAGGAGAAAACAGACTAGAGGGGCTCGCTGGTGAGCTGTGGGGGTGGGTCTCCAACCTACCATCTGACCTATGACTTCAGAGTGGACAGCCTCCCCACCCTTAGCCAGGATGCTTGCTAAGCCTAGGGGCTCAGGAGTCCTGCTCCGTCCAGCACTCCACCTGGAGGAGAGGGTGGGGAGCGGAGGGGTGGGCTCTTCTCTCTACAACACTCACCCCTGCAGGGACTCATGTGTGACACCACAGACTGTAGTTCCTTTCTTATGACCTGGGCCTCCTTGGCCAGGTGTGAGAGGCGCCTTGACATGTGGGCACTGCAGTCCATGGGCGCACATGTGAGCAGGTGCACCTGTGACTGAGGGAACAGCCCCCCAGGTTAAAGCCCCCCATGCTCAGATGATTACATTCTGGAAGTGAGGGGTGCCCAGGGGTCAGGGGGCCAATTCTCACCTTGGGGGCAAATTGTTGTCATCCAGGGGGATGATATTTTAAATTAAATTACACATTTTCAATCCAATAGTCAAGCCCCTTTCTCAGCAGCTTTGTAGCCTCTCAGCTTTTACTCCTCTCTGGGACCACGTTCTTAGCTTCAAATTGAGTCCCATTATGGACATAAACATATCCCTTTCATGTGTCACCTTCAGAGTAAGAGACCACCGCCAACTCCCTTCCCTTCCCCTTGTCAACACCTCCACACAGGAAGTGAGGCTCTTTTGAAGCAGTTGTGCTGATGTGTGAGCTAAAGATTTAGAATGACCAGGCTAGGAGGGGCCTGCCCCACATGTCGGGGGGGGTGGGGGTGGGCGGGTAGCTGGTGATGATTTACCTATAAAACCTCAGCTGGTATCAGGCAGTGACAACAGAGTGGCAACCAAGGGCTGAGCAGGTGCAGAATAAGCGGATTCAATGTGTTTACGCAGCCACCTCTGGGATGGCGGCCCCGGAGCATGACTACAAGTGTGGAAGGTGGAGGGCCCCCAGAGCCTGTACCCCTACCTTCTGAAACTCAGGGTTGAGGTGTATCTTTGAAATCAGAAAACTGGGGTTCAAAGCTTCCACCATCACTTGCTCAATTATTCAAAGCAAATGAGCTTCAGTTTTCTCATGTGTGAAATCGGAACATTGAAGCCTCTCCCTCTGTATATATATCACATTTTCTTCATCCATTCGTCTGTCGATGGACACAGGTTGTTTCCATATCTTGGTTATTGTAAAGAATGCTGCAGTGAACATGAGGGCACTATTCTCTCCTTAAAATAGTGATTACATCCCCTTTGGCTATATTCCCAGAAGTGGAATTGCTGGATCATACGGGAGTTCTATTTTTGAATTTTTGAGGGAACTCCATACTGGTTTCCACAGTGATGGCACCAGTTTACATTCCCACCAACAGCGCGTGAGTTTCCCTTTTCCCCACACCCCCGCCAGCACTCGTCATCTCTTGTGTTTTGATGACAGCCATCCTGACAGGTGGGAGGGGATATCGCACTGTGGTTTTGACTTGCATCTCCTTGATGATGAGTGATGTTGAGCGCCTTTTCACGTACCTGTTGGACATGTGTGTGTTTTCTTTAGAAAGATGTATTCAGTTCCTCTGCCCCCTTTTTGACTCAGATTGCTTGTTTCTGCTGTTGAACTGTGAGAGTTCCTTATATGTTTTGGGTGTCAACCCCTTATCAGATATATGGTCTGAAAGTACTTTCTCCTCGTCTGTCTGTTACCCTGACCTCTGCTTTCTGGATGACGGGGCTCCAGGCACTCGGGAATCATCACTTCTCACACGTGTTTCCAGTAGTGGGTGGGTGGGGGCTGTGTTCTGATAAAACTGCAGAGCTGTGGGTCACCATCCCCTCTTCCAGGAGTTGGGCTCTCAGGAGTACAGTGTGGGCAGGGATGTTTCCCTGAAGTCATGTGTCTGATAGTCACGTGGCCTGGAGCTTACATCTTCTGGCCCGGTTGTGATGGGGCAATTTGCAAAGGGAGGACCTTGCAGCTAAAACACTGAGCAGGTGCTTGTGTGCCTTGTTGGAAGGACCTGGAAACCATGTTGTGTGGAACAGGGACTTCCCCAGGTCACAAGGCTCAGTTCAGACTTCTGGGATGCCGAGGCCTGCTCCGAGCCACTGTCGCTGAGGAGGGAAGGGCCTCAGGCCGGAGGGAGGAGCTTCTGGACTGCACTTGCCCTGCTTGTCAAGGGTCAGCTCTGGTGACATGCAGCACCTAGCTTAGCTTTGGGCCTGTAAGAGGAGAGATTCTTGGGGGAGGGCTGGCTTTTTCCTCTGACTGGGGGCCTACTGTGTGCCAAGCACAGCAGTCCTCTGAGTCAGTGCTGGAAAGCCAGGCACAGAGAGGTAGGGGAAAGCCTCCAGGCCACGCGGCGGTAGGGGCAGCACTGGGGTCTAATGCAGACCTGACGCCCAGCCCACACTCTCTCCTTTCCCAGGACCGTGGTGATCCCACATGTTGGGATCCCCTGAGAGGGTGTGGGCCCTGGGACCTTCCCTGCTAACATGCCAGGAGCCTTAAGAGGGGGGTCGGGGTAATTCCTGAGTCCATGATGCCCAGAGGATGCTCTCAGCGAGGGGCCCAGCACACACTGGGCCGAATCCTAGCTCTGTCCTGAGTCACTATCCTCCCTGCCTCAATTCTGCCCACACAGGGCTGGAACAAGCAGCCACTTTACAAGCTTCTAAGGAACCTCCAGGATACTGGAAGCAGCACCCGCACACAGGGAGCGCCGTGGGGTCAGCTGCACTTGTCTCCTTGTCTTTTTCTCGCCTCTTTGCTGGATGAGGAGGAGTCCCAGCAGGGCCCTGGCTTGTCCCGATTCTCATGCCCTCTCATGGCCCAGCAGGGGGTGGTGTCCAGGCTGGACTCTGTCCTCTGCTCCTTCTGGGCACCCTCACGCCCTGCACCTTGGCTGCCTGGACACTGTCTTCCAGGGGCCTCTGTGTGCTTCACCACGCACCTGGCATTCCCCAATTCTGGGCTATTCCAGTGCCCTCTGGCCCTGGGCCTCACACCGACTCCGTGCTGAGTGGAAGTGCACTGATGGACATGCTGGGCCTCCTGGACTGTCTGGGGGAGCCCGATATCCCCGTCTTGCTCATGGCCCAGAGAGACCAAAGTGGTGAGAGGGTGTGTCTCCATTCACGTGGATTTGCTCAGAGATTCTTAGCAATGTGAGGGACAAAAGGATGACATGAACACAGGAGAGCGGGGTGGAGGGGATGTCAGCAGAGCATGAGGAGGGGGCGATCCCGGGCTGGTCTCATAACCCCCTCAGCCTTGGCTTTCTCCTCTTTAAAGTGGGACAGACTATTGTGAGGTGAGCGGGATCCTGACCCATGGCCAGACACTGTCCTACACGCCTAAGAGAAGCTCACTGACTCCTCGTGGAAATCTGTGGTGCAGGGACAGGCGTTATCACCCATTCCTGCAGAAGAAGTAACTGAGGCACAGAGAGGACAGGTGAGGTGACCACCCCAAGTTACACAGCCCAGGCCGTCTGGTTCCAGTGTCCAGGCTCATGGTCGGTGCCCACTCTGGGTGTCCCCCCTCCCTTCACCCTCCAGTGGGACCCACGGCCGCAGCCTCATCTCAGTGTGATTGTTCATGGGGAGCAGGGTGGGGGCACTGAGGGCCCCTTTCTCTGAGCGCTGCTTTCCCAGGAGGCTCAAGGGGTTGGTTGTATTCACTGCTGGACCCCCAGGCCTGGCCCCAGGCCAGCCACCCTGCAAGGCCTGAATCAATGATTATTGAGTAAATACCTGAACATCTGCATGTACCTGCGTGGTGCCCCATTTCCTCATCTCCACAGCACACCTGGCTGCACGGCTGATACTTCTTGTCATCAGGCCTCTTCCAGGGAGAGTCAAGGGGACCAGAGCTGTTCAGCTGGGGACAGCTAGCCTCAGGGGCCCTGTGGCTGCCCCAAGCCTCTCCTGGCCTGTCCCAGGACAATCCACAGGGAGGCCCAGCCAGCTTCCAGGAACAGCAATGAGGTCCTCACCCCAGGGGTGTGGAGTAGGTGCTGAGTGACTCTGCATCTGATGGGGCCCTGGGGGTCAGGCTGCTTTCAACATCCATTCCAGGACTACACCCCTGCTGGCAGCACGGAGCTGGTCATAAAGGACACAGGCCCTGGGGCCAAGGTTATAGCAGGTCCCTGCTCCCTCTCTGTGCCTCAGTGTCCTCATCTGTAACAGAGAACTAGTAACAGGGCCATGGAGGGGCTCACTGAGACCCTCCTCTGTGGCCTTGGGTGGACACTGCCCTCCCTGTGCCTCAGTGTCCTTGTCTGTAACACAGAATTAGTAGCATTTTTCTTAGCCCCTTTGGCACATTTTTCTAAGTCACTTTCCATATTGGGCCCAGGGCTCTCACAGAGCTCACAGATTGGAGAGGTAATCAGAGTGAGGTCCCAACCCTGGGGGTGCCAGGGGAGGACAGAGGGGCTGCAGGAGGGACTTGGAATCCAGAAGAGCTTCATGGAGGAGGTGAGGTCTGAGCTGTGTCCCCAAGGATGAGCTGTCATCTGGCTGAGGCCTGGCACAGAGCAGGACCCATGTACATGGTGAATGAGGGTGTGAATGAATGAATGAACATCCCTCTAACAAAGAGTGAGGGGGCAGCCCCCCAGGCCAAAGCAGGAAACACAGGGCACCCTGGGGGAGCAGAGGGCGGGGCTGTACTGTGATGCCTGCCTCACCCTTTATGGGTGTCTTGCCACCACTTTACCCTGTGCTCTGGTGGATTGGGAGCCCTTGCCTCTCCTCTGCTCCAGGATGCTGCTCTTCATTCCCAGCAACACCCGCCTGTGCCACCAAGTGGACCTGGACCTGTCTTGTGGGAGATTGTGAAGAGGGTTTTGGTGTGCAGTCCAAGACTGAAGTGGGAGGGAGAGGTTGATAGGGACCTCCAGAGGGGATCATGGGCTGGGAGACATCGTAGGGGTGGGGAAGGCAGAGCCTCAGGGCGAAGGATCCTGCTAGTGGTGGCTCCTTCACGAGGGGCTTCACAGGGAGGAAGCAATCATGGGGTAAAGGCAGAGCTCAGTTTGGGGCTCACTGACCTGGAAGAGCTCATCACAGAGACGTCCAGAGGAGCTGGATGTAGGGGACAAAGGAGCCACTGATGTCAGGGTCAGAGCCTGAGACCCAGATGAGTGGGGCAGTGGTGCAGAAGAAGGGGCTTGAGGATGTCAAGATACTCACTCATTGGGACCTCAGGGCGGAGATCTTCGTGTTCACTTCACAGCTGCCTGGTGCCTAACAGAGCAGGGCTTAGGGAGGTCATTCAGTAGACACGTGCTGACAAGCCAGGTTCTCCTGTTTCCACATTAAGTCCCTGGTGTGGAGCCAGCTGGCACTCTCTAGAGGAATAGGGTCCCATCCCTGGACTCTCTGTATGCCTGGAGCCTAGTGGCACTTTACCTCCCACTCCCCACTGCATGACCCTTTGCACACCTGCATTTCTACAAGATATAAAACATCTTCTCTTAGTGTGTGTTTACTCTATGAAAACTCATTGCCTCAGGAACACAGGCAATGCCCTTATCAAAGTGGTAAAGCCTGTTGTTCAGGGAAGCCCCTGACAGATCCCACAACCAACCAGGTACCTGTGCCTGAACTGATCATGCAGCCCCCTCCTCCTTGTGTGCACAGAACCCCCAATAACAGATCCCACACACCTACCCTTGGCGCTCATGCAGGCACCTCTTGTCTGTGGGGCCCGATGTGGCCTATAGCAGTGTCCCTATTAAACTTTCCTAAACCCTTCTCAGACCCTGGTAATTCTTTACCAACCCAAGTAACTAGCTCGCCATTGTGCCCACAACACCTGAGACAGAATTGGCTAAATTTTACAGACTAGTGATGCAGGTTATTTAGCTAGAAAGGTGAGATTAATGCTTACAAATAAAAAACAACACACATACTCAAGGTGGGACAAAGAACCCACAAGGACATCTAAGATCCTCCACGTGCATCCCACTGTGGCCTCAGGGCTTTTGCACTGGCTGCCCTTTCAGCCAGGAACTCTCTCCCTCTGCTTCTAAAACACCTCCAGGTATCTGCTCAAATGTCCTCCCTGACCTTATTTTTCTCCATGGAACTTATCACCGCCGGACATTGTGTATATTTTACTTATTTTTCTCTGTGTCCCCCACCAGGCTGTCTGCTGTATGAGAATGGAGACCTGCCTGCTTCACTCCCTGCTGTGCCCGGTATCTGGAACCCGCCCAGCATACAGTAGGTCCTCAGCGAATGTATGCCAGGTGTGTGATCACTGTAGGCCACAGACAAATTCTTCCCAGCAGTGATGATAAGAGTCATTCTTTCTCTACTTACTGAGCCCTACTGTGTGCTGGATACTGACCTGGGTGGGAGGCCCACAGTGGGTGAGACATAGTGAGCACACAACATGTTAGGAGGGACACGTGCTCTGGAGAGCACACAGGGCTGGGGGAAGTCAGGAGTGCAGGAGTGGTGGAGAAGAGGGCCGGTGGAGACAGTGGTGGCAGGGGAGACAGAGAGTTGGGGCCCAGGTCGTGCAGGGCTCGATGGCTCCCGTGAGGGCATTTCCTCTGGGCAGCGGAACCACGGCTGGGTGCGGAGCAGGGTGGGTCTCGGGCAGCTCAGACTAAGACACCTCTGGCCTCAGCGTGAGCACATGTGAAGCCTCATCCTGGCTCCTGATGTGGTCAGACCCCTGGACATGAGCTAACAGGTATGAGACTGCTTCCATGACCTCACACACATTCACGCCAGTTTGGAAAGTCATCCTGTTCCTAGTTCTTGTCCTCCCGAGCAGGAAACCAGAGGGCTCTGAACTGCTCCCGCCGCCTGCTGCCCAGTCCATGGTGATGCCACGGACACATGCACACACAGGCATCTTCTGCCTGAGTCCTGTCTACCCCATCTCTGTGTCCTGCATTGCTTCTTCTGTCCTAGGACCAGCAAGGATGCACCATGGGTTTCCCGGGTGTCCTCCTAACATGCCGTCCTTGGCTTATATGTGACCGTGCTGTCAGCATGTGAGGTGGACTCACACAACACACGACTCCTGGAGCCTGCTCGGGGCCAGGCCCTGCGCTGAGACCCTGCACTTGGGGCTGCCTCACCCACTAGGGAAGGCGCCCTTTCCTCCGGGCACCCAGGTCTGCCTGTAAGCGCCACCCAGGGAGGGGGCTCACAGCCTCACAGTGCACCTTCAGGCAGGTGCTGGGAGAAGCGGCTTTATTGATCAGCCTCTCCAGCCCAGGGGTCCACCTTCTCTCCTTCCACATTCTTGGGGCTCAATCTTCCTGTCACCCCCAGTCCACTGAGGAGGAAATCGAGGCTCCTAGAGGTGGAGTGGCATTCTGAGGTGGCTTGGCAAGCAGTCAGGGGTGGGGTTGGGCAGGGACCAGGAAGGTCTGCTCAGGGTCCATTCTTGTTCGCTGGTGTGTCCTGGCCTCTCACACACGGGGCTTTCCACAGTGATGGGGCCTCTGGCATTGCTGCTTTACTGTGCTTCAGTCTCTGAGCCCGGAGGCCCTGTCAGCCTTAGCTCCAGGGACCTGCAGTGCCCGTGACAGACCCCGTGTCCTCACAGAGGAAGCAGAGGTGGTAAACAGATGAAGATAAGTTCACCTCCACAGCCCCGAGGGGTGGAGAGGCGGGGAGGAGGCGTCGTGTGTTTCTGGTCCCTCGCTGCATCACAGCTCCTGGCAGCAAATATTTATTGTCTTGGTCCCTGGAGGACAGAAGCAGACAGGGCTGGGTGGTTCTGACTTAGGGTCCCTCATGAGGTTGCAGTCAAGACATCAGCTGGGGCCGCACCATCCAAGGGGCTGAGGAGTCACAGACAGTGGAGGAGGTGAGCGTTTCTTACACATGGGCCCCTCTCAGGGCAGCTCACTCAGCAGGACAGGACAGCTCACAGGACAGGGCAGGACAGGACAGGACAGCTCACAGGACAGGACAGGGCAGGACAGGACAGGGTAGGGCAGGGCAGCTCACAGGAAAGGGCAGGGCAGCTCACAGGACAGGACAGGGCAGCTCACAGGACAGGGCCGCTCACAGGACAGGGCCACTGGCTTCCTCCGGGGTGCAAGGTCAAGATGGAGTTAAGAAATACACACACACGCGCTGCCTACTTTTTCTGTCATATCTGTGATAAAATGGAGAAGGAAAACAAAGAGCAAGAGCTCTCTGACTGCTCCAGGCCACCCTTCCTCACCGGCCTGTGCTGGCTTTTGTTTTGGAGAGTCTGGCTGATGGTACTGGGCTGACCTGGTCACTGCCCTGGGGCAGAAGGAGTACAGGGTTCTTTGGCCACTCAGGTCCCTGACATCTGCCAGTGTCCGGGTGGTGTGGCTGTGTCGGTGAGCACTGGTGCCCACCTAGAAGTGCTGGGAGGGAGTCCGGGTCCTTCTGGTCAAGGGGTTTGCACTAAGAGAACTGGGAACCACTGGCTGTTCACTCATTTGCTGCTGGTGGGCCCGAGGGGGTGGCTGGGTGCTGCCAGACATCCAGGCTCATCCAAATGTGGCAATAGGCCAGGGTTTTTGAGGAGCAAACCAGGGGCTCTGTCCCCCCTTCTAAAAATAATAACTTCGTACTTTGTTGAAAAACTGTGGGTTTTTTTCATTAAAAATTATTGATGAACCCACAGGAGACATAAAAAACTCACCTACATAGGGGTATGTGTGTGTGTGTGTGTGTGTGTTGTTAATAGTTTGAAGATCCACTGTCCTCACTGCTCAAGTCAGTAAAAGAAAACAAACCTCTCCCAGGGGTCCAGTGCCCTGACTTCAGTGACAGTCCTGTGTCTGTTCTGCCTCCTCTTCTGACTCCCCGACAGGCACCTCTCAGCAGCAG